>NC_136976.1:12902176-12992632 GCF_032717465.1 Coenobita brevimanus | reverse complement strand
GCTGCTTGGAAATCCCTTTTTGTTTGTCCAAATCTCTCTCTCTCTCTCTCTCTCTCTCTCTCTCTCTCTCTTGGAAGAGCATATTACTTCACTGAGGATGGTCATATTTTCAAAAACTATTCATCAAAGGCAGGTAGGGCGGTAAGGGATGAATTGTCTATTCTTTTCCCGCCAATTTTTCACTCGACAATGACTTCCTCAGTTTTTGTGACGTGTGCTCGCTACCTTTATTCTGCTGTACCAGTGTTAAGGACAAGGAATTTCGTTTAATCGACTGTCTGCCTTAAAATTTACAAGTACCGTTTTGTAATTATACATATTTTGTATTTTATGGGTCTACTGTATATGTATATGTATCAATGGTATTTGCATAATCTTCAGTTTCCCACAGTCTTTGTTTCAAGTTTTTTATTGTCTTTGCCTTCTCATGTTCATTGGCTGCATAGTTGATTAGCAGTCTTATGAGGCTTAATATCGCCTGTACTTGCTGATAACTTTATGGGCGGAATACATACATACATATACACATACATACACACACACACACACACACACACACACATATATATATATATATATATATATATATATATATATATATATATATATATATATATATTTTGACAGATGAACATAGATGGACAGATAGCTAGGCACTGATAGACAAACAGATTGATATATAAACACAAAAGAATGGTAGATAAAGGAGTAGATGTCAGAGGACTCGGCACTCCAGCAAAAAGAAACTAGAAACTGAAACGGGATCCTGTTAGCAGACGAACACGGGTCCCGCAGCAGTTGCAGATAGACGGAGTGGGATAGATTGATACACTAACAGACACAGAGCCAAATGTATATAGACAGGTAGGTGGCTTAATGAATAGACAGATTTGAAAGACACGGTGCCCCCTCCCCTCCCGAAAAAAAAAAAAGAAAAGCTGATGTTTGTGGAAAAGGACTTTGTGTGCAGTCGAACCCAGGACTTCTGATGGGGAGATGCGACGAAATTGGTTGGATGAAAGGAAGGCTTGTGCTTGACTGCATGGAAGGTTTTGCATGTGTGAGAGAGAGAGAGAGAGAGAGAGAGAGAGAGAGAGAGAGTGCGCTTGGGGACAAAACTCAGAATTGCTGCGAATAAACGGAGTGATCCTGTGCTAGTATACTGTACTATATACTGTATATGAAATTTTTCGATGAGAACGAATCAACATTATCAAAAATTGAAATAGTTTAACAAGAAGGTTCAAAATTACTTTTACACACACACACACACACACACACACACACACACACACACACACACACACACACACACACACACACACACACAAACTACCAAACTAACATACAATAACAAACATACATAATATTACACACAATGTTCAGGACGCAGCAAAACACAACCTCAAGCCCACAACGCAAAGGACAGCACAAACCTAGAACACAACACAGCAAAAATACACATAACACACAACACAAGCACATATGCACACAGTAACGCGCGAACACAACCAGACATACACAGCACAACACAAGGCAACACAGAACAAACATGTAACACAGGACAGACAAAAACCACACAGACAAAACAACATTGCAGGCACGCTGTATAGCACAGCCACACAAGCACAGAACATTCAACACAACAGAACACATCACAAAAGCAACACAGCACACAACACAAAAACACAGAACATACAGCACGACACAACAGAAACACATCACAAACACAACACAGCACATCCTCCTCCTGCTCCTTCCGTTTGTTTACAGAGACTGGGTTCTTCTACGTTCTCCCTAACCTCCACCCCTCTTGTCCCTACTTCCATCCTTTTTCCTTCCTCACCTCCATCCTTCTTCTTTCTTCACCTCCTCCTCCTCTTTCACTTGTGTTTCTAAAGACAGAGATCTACGTGTGCCCCACCCCATCTTCCTCCCTCTCACCCCTCTCACCTACTTCATCCTGAAATCTCGGTGAAGATCTGTCCGACAAGAAACCTGCACGGGGACGGGCTGAGTCAGGGCGAACACGGCAGCTGTGTTGCCCAAGATTTAGTCGCAACCGGCCAAAGAAAGGAGTAAAAAATGATAAAAAAAAAAAAAGCTTCCAGTTGGCTTCCCTTTACACAGGGGAAAGGAATTTCGAAGTCTTTTTGCAGATTTTATTTAATTTTTACAACCCCATCACTTTTTTTTCTCCTTCGTGTTGGATTATTTTTGCTGATCGCTCTGAGGGACGGATTGTATCTGTTGTTATTACTTTTTTTTTTTTTTTTTTAAATATCTAAGGCCAGTTACTTTGCCATATAGGGGAACAAGGGAGAGATGTTAGGTAAGAACTGGATTTATTTGCATTTTTTATAGGCGTTTGTTTAGGTGGGATTATGGTGTGTGTGTGTGTGTGTGTGTGTGTGTGTGTGTGTGTGTGTGTGTGTGTGTGTGTGTGTGTGTGTGTGTGTGTGTGTGTGTGTGTTATCGCCCGCTTTGTTAAGTCATGTTTTGGAAATATGGTGACCTTGTGTACCTCTGTGTATTTGTGTTTGCGTGTGTTTTTGTGTTTATATTTGTCATGGATTACAAGGAGTTTCGGTGTTTGCTGCTAATATTTTTCGTTCTGAGCTGTGTGTACTGAGATTTACACTTATAGGCGAGTCCGACTTTGTTAATACTTGTACATTAAAAAAAAATTCCGAGCACTGTAAGCATCAAGTATTTTGACATATATGACGAAAGAGTCTGAAAACAACTGTTCTGCTATGTACGTTAATCAGTAATGGCTACTACACCATATACTCGTACCGGTGCACCAGACACCAGGGTAATGGCTGCTATGTATGTCACTGTATAAGAAAGCACACTAACCAGTACCAGACAACAAGCTACGTTCTGCTCATTTCCACATCTATCGTGCCCTGGTGTTCGGACAGGGTTTGATGAGAGGGTACGTGTAAATATTCACCCCCCCACCCCCCCCGCTCCTTCATTTCTATCTCCACTTGGTAGTCTCGTCTCCTTTTTCTTCCCCGATTCCTACGTATTTCCCTATTTCTTCTTCTTTTTCTCCCTCCTTCCTTTGCCTCTCCTCCTCCTCTTCTTCTTCCTTCTTCCCTTTGTCTGTCTGTCTGTCTGTCTGTCCGTCTGTCTGTCTGCCTGTCTATCTGCCTGTCTATCAGTCTGTCTGTCTGTCTGTCTGTCTGTCTCTCCTTGTCTTAATATAGCCCCATGCAGCCCGTCCCTCACATTCTCGTTCTCATTTCCTCATGGCTTCAGGGCACGACGAGAGAGAGAGAGAGAGAGAGAGAGAAACATAATTAGAGCAAAAAAGATAGGGCATCATCTTTTTCTTCCCCACCCTTTTTAACTTCTGGCAAACTTTATCGTTATATGTTATTAGAGGACACTAAAGACGCCCTTTGTTTCTGTTCTAATTAAAGTATTTTGATGTTTTAGTTGCATATTTGCCTGCTGTGAAATTCTTTGCGATTAGCAGGTTGCATTCGAAGAGAGAGAGAGAGAGAGAGAGAGAGAGAGAGAGAGAGAGAGATGCCGTATGTGTGATATGGTGATGGTGATATGTTGATGACATGGTGCTGATACAGTGTTATTGTGATAAGACATGATGGTGGTATAATGTGACAATACTGTGCTATGGAAATGTGATAAGGTGATTTGTGATAGTGATATGATGGTAAGATGTGATGTTACGGTGATGTTGATAGGGTGCTTATGATTATGGTGACTGATAATATGATAATGGTGATATGACGGGATGATGATGGTGATGGGAATGGTGATGTGATGACCTAGTGATGATGGTGATGGGAATGGTGATGTGATGACCTAGTGATGATGGTGTGATGTTGGTGCTGATGGTGTTGTTTTTGATATAATGGTGACTAATCATGGAGATATGATGGCGTTCTCGTGGCGGTGATGATGATATAATCTGAAAATAATTTGACGGTGATGGTGATAGTGCTGGCATGGTGACTGTGACTGTGATGATGACTGCGACTGGGGTAATCGGATGGTAATGATAATGATGAACATATTTAGTAACAGTGGCGGTATGTTGATGATATTGATGAGGAGTATGATGACTCTGATGATGGCGATGTTGGCAGTGATTTGATGATGACTGGGTGATAACAAATATGAGAAGGTGAGAGAAAAGAAAAAGACGGACATGGGAAAAGAGATGTGGGGCATCACAGAGTGATATGGAGAAATTTATAAAATAGAGACTGAGGAAAATGAGACGGAAGAAAGATGAGGAGGAGGAAGACAGAAGGAAGGCTACGGAGATGAAAGAAAGACAAGGATGATAAGAGTGTAAGCGAGAGGAGAAGGAAAAACAATAAACGAAAAGTGGCAAAAGAGAAGGACTAGGAGGCAGGAGAAAGCACAGAAAGAAGAGAGGGAAGAAGGATGTGAAGTTGGAAGTGAAAAGAAAGTAGAAATGGAAATAGATGTATGAGCGATGAAAAGTAGGAGGAAGAGGAGACTGAGGGACAAAGCGAAGGGAGAGAGACCAGGAAGCGAGGCTAGAAGGATGAAGAGAGATGGGGAGGAGGAAGAGAGGTAAGGAAGAAAGTGTTAAATGAAAAAAGTATGAGGAAGATCAGAAAGTGAGAAGCAGGGTATGAGAAAGTAGAAAAAGAGAAAATAGGAGGAGGAAGATACACAAAATGGAAGAACAGAATGGAACAAGAAAGATGAAGGAAAAAAAAACATAAACAAGGAACCAGGGAGAGGGGGACAGAGTGAAAGAGAGACAAGGAGGAAAAAGAAAAGAATAACAAAAAAGAAAGGTGAGAAAATTATCAAGGAAGAAAAGACTGGAAAAATAAATGAAAAAGTGAAAGGTAGGATGCGTGGGTCCTACATATGAGTAAGATATTTTTGGCTGCGAGTAATTTTAGCAGATGGTGGGCGTGGTGGGAGTGTTTTTGTGTGTGTTTATCCTTAATTTAGGTAAATGTGTAGGAGGTGTGTTTCCCTGGGGCGTGGTTTAATCAAGCTAAGTCTAGTCAAGGGAGAAATATGTAGTAAGCGTGAAAAATGACTGCCGGTGAAGATTGTTTTTAGTATGTTAAAAAGGCAGGCTGAAAAATATTCAAGATTCTTCAGTAATAGTAACACTTATACGGAAAACAATTATTTCTTTACTGCTGACCGAAAAACAAAAGTAAATGTATTCAGTAATAATACATATTGGTATTGCGTCTTCGCGTATTTCTTTTTCTTATTCATAATTTTCTAATGTCGACATTGTTTTGCTTAGTGATGTAAAAGAGGATTAAATACGTAGTAGGTAAAACACATACCTGAGGAAGAGGAATTATGGAAAATCTTTTTAGCGACTACAAATACAGCCCAAAATTATTCCGATGGTATTCTCAATAACTCCAGCAAGAACCGGTGACATTTTGGTGAAGGTAGGTTATTGCCGACAAAAGTTCTGTCTCTTCTTTTTCAATTGTGTCTCCATGGACTTTAAAAAATCAGTCTGGTGAACTGACAGCAACAGACACTAATGCCTGTATGTGGCCACAGATGAATGTCATGTGTCGTGCGTCTTCAGTCGAAACTAATTTTTTTGCCTCCACGGAGAGAAAAGGAAGAAAAGCAACAAAACTGTTCTATTTTTTCTGTCTGTTTTAGCCAGTGAATAAAGTTCACCTACTGTTCTTCTACTTCCGCTTCACACTTTGGGCATGCCCGTCACTTGTTCCCTGACGTAGGCTACTCTGTCCAAGAGAATCATCAATAAGTAATGAAAAATATTTTCATTTTCACTACATAATATCTCTAAATGAAACTGTCTTGAGTTAGCAAGAATAACACAGGAGTCAAAGGATTAAAAATTTCCTGTTTGTTGTAGGTATGCGTTATACTGAGTGCCTTTCTAATTATACCGTTCTCTCTCACTGTTTTCGTTTCTTTTAACCCACGTATAATCGTAACAAATCTAGCACTATTCCAGCTAACGCCAAAAGACTGCGAGAACTAATATTGTTAATAACCCTCTCATTGCCTGGACAACTCTAGTGCTCTATTTTAGCAATCTTTAGACGATTATATACAGCTGGGAATGAGTCATAAAAACCTGAGTGTTAACCTTTTCATTCTTTTGCTGGAACTCATCGTTATTACAGTACTGTAGTTTTTTTCCTTCTGGATATTGTTGCAGGACATTTTCCTTTAATCTCGTATTCCTTTCCTCTGTGCATCTCTATTGTTTCATCCATTCAGTCCGAGTGTGATTCATCATTTTATATTTGCTCTCTCCAGACAATTATTCAGCTAAATACTCGTATTAACTTTTTAGAGGAGAGATTAGATATGGCTTTCATTAATCCCTTCATTGTGACGCACCTCACTTAAGCTGAAAAATTCTTCTGGAGATAGTAGGAATAAAATGAAAATTACGTCGTCGAATTGAAGAGGTTTACCATTTCAGTATGATGATATTGCTCTGTAGCATTGTCATGTTATTACCAGACAATTTTGTTTAGCACAATATAACCCTCTTGTGGTAAAAGAGTTGTGTGTGAATTATGGACGCAACTTGATTAAACTGAAGAGTACGTCCTATGGCTGAAGAGGTTAAAATTGAAGTTGTTCATTATTTTCCTCTGGTCATTGCTGTCTCTCTAAAGGTTAATAAAGACTATTCAGTATCTATTGTAATCCTTCCACTTCGAAATCTCCATCCTGGCTGAATAAAACCATCTGATTGTAGCAAAACATACTTTAGCATAATTAAAGGGGTATCTGCTGCTTCTCAGCAAACCTGCTGATATTTTTATTTTCTCTCCTCTTTCTGCTTCCTCTTTCTTTGTTGCTTTTCTTCTTCCTATTGTTTCTCTTTTCTCTTTCCATACTCTTTTCTTTCTGCTTCCTCTTGTCTATGTACCTCATCTCTTCTTTCTACTCCTTTATTTTCTCTGGTTCCCTTATCAACTCGTAACCTTCTGTAGGGAACCCTTTTCCTGTCTGACGCTATTCCTCGTTTTTCTTCCCTGTTTTATGCACAGCTCTCCTTTCCATCTTCCACTGCGGTCCACACCTTCTTACTCCTACTCCACTTCTTCCTCTCCCTCCTCCTGCTTTTCTTCCTCTACTGTAATCCCCACCTATCATTCCACCCATTCCTCGTCGTCCTTCTCTTCTGTTTCATTCCTCTCACTTCTGTTCCACCTTTCCTCTTCCAGCCTGATGAAGCTTTTCTTTTGCATCCACACCTCGCACTCCTGCTCCACTATTTCCGTTTCTTACTTCTTTTCATTCAACTAATGCACATCTATCACCTATCCACCTTTTCCTTGTCCACAAAAATCATCATTTTATCCCTGCTCCACCTTTTCCATGTCTTGTTACCCACACGTCTCACTGATACCTCAACTTTCCCTTCTTCACTGTCATTCACACTTTTCACTTCTTTTCCTTTTCCTGTCTGATACTGCTTCATTTTCTCATTCACATCTCTCACTCCTAATCAGTTGTTTCTTTTTCTTTTCTTTTCTGACCGATGGCACTTTACTGTACCTTAACATTTTCCACTGTCACCTTTACTTCTTACTGTTGTTCCACCTCTTCGTCTTTGCGCTACACGTTGCTTCTTCTTTACATCCACACCTGTTACTTTTGCTCCACGTTTTCCTCTCTCCGCTTCTCCGTCATTTTTTTTCCCTCCTCTGTAATTTACATCTCTCCTGGTCCACATTTTCTTCCTCTTCTTGCCCTGACGCTTTCCTGTAAGATCAGTCACCAACCTAAATTTCCACCGTCATTACAAGAGAGCCATGTTTACTCTGTTAAGTTTGGAAATGAGCGGCCCGACCCGACCGTCACGCTAAGCAGAAGCTAATAACTTTACTCCTATGTAAAGCTGAGTTGAAATTCTTTCTGCATGTGATACATTCATTCAGTAAGTTTTATTGTCAACTAAAAACTCCCTCATAAAGGCGTAGGAGCCATTAGGAATCTCGAGTATTCCAAGGGAGTGATCGGCTCTAATCAGTGAACGTCTCAGTTACGAAATCAAATTAATATGAAACAAAAGCATTCGGGAACCGAATGCTAATCGCCCACCAGATTATGCTGTTGGCCAGGTTACAAACTACTTACAAACCAGATGTGAAGAAAATTCGCAGAACTCTGCGGAATTCAGTCACCACGTTTTACAAAAGGACACTCCATATTAAAACTTTTTTTTTTTTTTTTTTTTTTTTTTTTTTTTTTTTTGGTCCGACTCTGGGCATGGGCTTCACAGCCTGCACTCAAGGCCCAGTAGTTGACCTTTGGCAGCCATTTTGGCAAGCTTGACCTTGACCCCGAATGCCCATATTTGAACTCGTCCGAGATTTTGGCCATATCTTGATACTCTGGAAAGTTTCATGTTGATAGCTCAAGCCGTTTATGAGATATAATGGTAACATACCCACTCACTCACCCACCAACCCCCCCCCACACACACACGCTTGACCTCTGCCAGCCAATTTGGTGACCTTGACCTTGACTTCGAATGCCCATTTTCGAACTCGTTCAAGATTTTGGCCATAACTTGATACCCAGAAAGTTCCATGTTGATAGGTCAAGCCGGTCATGAGATATAATGGTAACAGACAGACAGACAGACACACAGACTCTGGCAAAAGCATTATCGCTCAGCCTTGCTAAAGGCGGGCAATAAAAAGATTTTCCGTCTTAACTCAGTGTTTTTTTTGGCATCAGCTCAAGCAATTAAATATCGGAGATTCCGCCTATAATTTTAAATCAAAGGGAAAATGTGATGAAGTGGCTCTCGCTCGCTCGTCATGCGCTCACAAGGCGCACTTTACTGGTATACACTGCCCCAAAGTTCCCCTTAAATAACCCTCCCCTTCATCCGACTGACTCTATCTGTTTCCTTAAGACCGGCGAGCCATCTCTCTTGCCTAATTCGTCTCCACTAACACGGTCGTTTTTGTAGTTGCTTCCCGGTTCTTAAGGTTTATCTCTCTGATTTTGTCCTGTATGGTATTCCTGTCAGGGTCGTGGAATAAGTCGACTCCATAAATATTTGTTCTCCAGTGTATGGGGGAGGCCTTGGAGTTTTCTTCCTGTTTCCAAAGTTTTTTTTTTTTTTTTTATTTAATTATTATTACTGTCTTGCCTCTTCCTCTTAGATGTGTCTTCCAGTAAAGCTTGCTATTTTCTCTTCTGAGTTTTTTACTTGCCCATGTTTTTTTTTCAGATGTCTCACCATTTTCTTCCCTAATCCACCTCTCTCCTCCTTATTTATGCTTGTTATGTCGTTAGTCACAAAATTGTCATTTCACATTCGTATACACACTATGTAACCTCCTAATCCCTGTTCCACGAAAACATTTAATTTCTTGTTTATATTACTTTCCTGTCGACAGACGATTTTATCTCCGTAAGGGTTAACTAAGTCCTCCAGTCCGACACATATCTCCTTTGTTAAATGAAATTGTATGAAGATTACTTGAGTAAAAATATATGTTCTTTATACTGAGGGGATTAGTACGGTAAAATGGCAACGGTGTCTGCCAGTTCCACAGGGTCCGAGAATTGTAATGGGAAGAAAAAGAAAATGATAAACCAAGTAACTGCACGAATATGCGACTGCCTTTATACCAGACAGGATCACTGTGTCCATGCTCTTCTAACTTATGGATCAGAAGGAGTCTAACAAAATTTTTAGAACTTAAACTTAGGACTGCTCATTGACGGATGGAAAGAGTAATGTTTGGTGTTATATTGACTGATGATATATGGGAGTTTCCTGAGGTGGATAAAGGAATATATGAATGTACTAAGGAAAGATAATGGGCTTGGGCAGGTTACGTCCTTCATAAAACAGACAACAGAAAAACAACTAGAGTATCTGAATGGCAGGGCATAAATGGAGTGAAAGAATGAAGCAGCTAGTAAACAAGGTAGAGAGATAGTATTCAGTGATTTGCTGGGACTGAATGAAGCAGGCAAATTGCGAATAGATCCGAGTGGACATAATGAGAAATGACTGTCCTGCAGTGGACTCGCACACACAGAAGATGAGGATGGTGATATTATATACAATAACAACTAGTCCTTTTTAATTTGCTTTGAGAAGAACAAATGAGTTGCCTCCCCATAAGTTCGTCATTTCGTCAGTCGCCCCGAGTGTAACTGATTTTGACTGCTTAGCCTACCCGTGGGGAAAGGCCTCGGATGGAGGGTGCTATCTACACACGGTACAACAGGCTGCTCGCAGGTAACCTGAACTCCCCGGGCCCTGCAGTCTGGCTGCTCTCTTGTTCTCTGTGCTGCTCCTAGTGTCGCTGCTGTCCTTGGATGAGGCATAGTTGGTCGAGCTGTCTTCCTTGAGACGGAAAAGTCAAAACAAGAACTGTTGTGGACGAAAGTCAAGCGAGGCCAGATCTGAACTGCTATCCTTGTCACATCCAGGACTTCGCATGTGCCCTAGAGGAAACGGACTCGGTGCGTTCGTGGTCCTGGAAGGCAGGTCGAAACTAAGTCTGTCTTGACTTGTCCTCTGGGTTTGACCTTATATGTGATCTCAGTGAATGGACATTCTTTACGATCGCGTGGACGGGTTTCTTCATCGTGCATAGTATAATCATAATGTATTTCACATAACTATTAAAACCAGTAAGTCTGATGGCGTATTAATTTACTGTACTTTTGCTACCTCCAGATGGCTTCATTTTGACAAGAGACCTTTTTTTAGCAACAAGGTAAATGAAGACCATATTTAATCCCTCTATTTCAATAGTCTCCTAAACTGAACAAAATCCCTTGGCAGTAGCAGGATGGAAGTAATGCATATATATTCGGACTGAGGGTGTTATAAAGAATCATAAGCGATCTAGTTTAATATTTTTCGGCAATTTACGTACAAGATTTTTTTTTTTTTTTTTCAGATCTGGGCTATCGCATCTCAGGTAAATGAACATTAAATTCACATGTAATCTGCCTATTTTTTCAGGCATATTTTCAGATAATTATTACAAGGTAGTTTTTGTCGCTGACGTCTCTGCAAAGTCGTATTTTACCTGATTGAATGAATGATTTTTTTTTTTTTCCTTCTGCAAATTTGCCCAGTGATATTTCATTCAATTAAATATAGCGTGGTGCTCCGAACATGTTGAAACCCTCTCACACATATATCACATTTCCAGGCCCTGTGTAAATTTATTCGTAAATTGGCGTCATTTGGAGTGGGGCATGGAGCGAGTTGCCACGTTTCGCACATACAGTACAGTCCTCGCACATTTGGTCTGTATTTTGCCGCGCCTCCCCTCTCGCACCCTTCACCATCTCATTACTGTTCCCCCTCGCCACGCAGTTTTAACATCCTGTCTCTCCCCTTAATCTCTTCATTAAGTCCTTCTTTCCTTTTTGGCTGTGCACATCTTTCCTTTCACTCTCATTTTACTCTCTTGCTTTCGCTCTAGTTCTGGTTCTGGGTCAAGTTTCTCTCTCTCTCTCTCTCTCTCTTTCTCTCTCTCTCTCTCTCTCCTATCCATTCTTCTTCCTTCATTTATCCTATGCATACAGTACTGTGGGCTCTCGTTCATCATTCCTATTTCCCTTTTTTGGTGATTCGTTCCTCCCTATCTGTCTATTTCTCCCTCATCTCTTTTATTCTTTCTTGATTTCGTTTAAGTCCCACATTTTTTTTCCTTGTATTCCTTCCTTCTTCCGTTTCGGCTTTTTATTTTCTCTCCTCCTGTTCATCCTCTCCTTCCTATCTCCGTTATTTCCATTTTTATTTCACTGCTTTAATGATGTCTTCACCCTTTAATTCTTCTGTCTCTGTATATTCATTTTCCATGTAAACCATATTAAATCTCTCTCTCTCTCTCTCTCTCTCTCTCTCTCTCTCTCTCTCATGCAGCCTTTACCATGTCTCTCTCCCCCTTATCTTTTTTTTATGTGTGTGTAATTGAAATATTATTTCCCTCCTGTTCATTTTGCTTCATATGGCTTGAAGAGAGAGAGAGAAATTAAACTTGGTGACTACATGTCTTTACCAATATTTTTTAGCTAAAATAATGATAACATTTGTTTTTCTGTCTCCCCCTCCCGGTTGTAAGAATAACGTGACTGGAATTACCTTTATCACTGCTTTGCTGTTGAAAAATGTTGGATGCAGTGAGTACAGAATGAAATGTTTGAATTTCGATTTTTTTTTTAAAGGACATGTGATATGTAAGAAATTTAAAAGTCATCATTTCGACCAGGTCTGCTCGTAGTTGGACCCAATATTGTTCCAGTGTTTGTCATTCAATTGTCCAAGCAGAGTCATTTTGTACCTTTAAAAAATAATGGTATATAGGAAAGCAACACTTCATATCTAAAATCTGAATTCCACATTTTCATTCCGGTTGATCAGGCCCTCTTGTGCTCCACGGCTGGTCTACCCAGTTACCCGTTTTGGCATTTTATTGCTTAACGCCTGCCGGTGAAAATACAGTTTATGTTGCACTCTTGCTCCACTGACGAACACACACACACACACACACACACACACACACACACACACACACACACACACACACACACACACACACACACACACACACACACACACACACACACACACACACACACACACACACACACACACACACACACACACACACACACACACACACACACACACTCTTTTACCCTCTTTGCTGAAATTCCCCCACACAAAGTTACCTTGGCCTGATTGCTTAGTGCACATTGAAGAAAGGAGAATAATATAATCATGTATTAACCCTATCGAATGTTGTCACAGCAGATATTAGTTTGTCGAGTAGGAACTTTTTGAAATGTAGGGTTTGGCAGAGGATGAGATGCAGGGACGGGGTTGGCTGATTGACTAAAACTAATCAAAGAATATTATCGCCGAACGACCATATAAAGAATAATGAAAATACAAAGAAACTGTAAAGCACAAGAAGCTAAAGAAGTCAGTGCGTGTAGAGAAATATATGAGATAGTGTTGTGGGATAGGGAGAGGGTCACCTGATAGCAGTGAACTGGACGAGAACGAGACTGTTGACTGGCCAACCCTAAGTCACTGCCCAGCAATAGACAGTTATATAAACGTCAACAACATTGTCTCTCCTAATCTTAAAAAAAAAAAAAAAAAAAAAATCCAGGGGCAAAAAGGATACATTTGAAAAGGTCATCTAATAGACTATAGCACTAGCCGTGTGTGTGTGTGTGTGTGTGTGTGTGTTGTGTGTGTGTGTATTTTGGGCAGCCGAAACTTCACATTCAAATCGCACCGAAATTGGCACAAAAATCGCAAAAAATTCGCTGATGTGAAAAAACTTGGACCCATCACGATCGAAAAACTTTTACTATATTTAATGTGCGATCACATTTTGACCAAAAAAACGCGGCCCCCGGCGCCCGGCATAGGTTCTCCGTAGGATTTTTTGCCCACAGCTATAACAAAAATATATTATAGCAGCGCGAGAGCCCTCCGCAGGAGCAAGTGCAAGGGGCCCAAAGGGCCCACGAGCACTTGTCGTTGTGAAAATATTAATCTCCGGCTTCTGACCCTTCTGTTTTAGTCGTATAACGAAATCACCGGCAATTATAACTATAAGTAGTTTCGCGTTAATGCCATAAATGAATGACAAATGAACCGATTTCCGGGGAGTAAATACTACGGATGAGAAGGAAGTTCGTCATATGAATCGTTATTTAGGAAAGTATTCTCTTTGGCTTAGTTTTCGTAGTAACTCCTCTTCAGCGATTTGCTCTGCCTATAACACCTCAGTAGGTTACTGATGCAGGCTGTATTTATAATTGAAATACATAAGCTGAATATAAGGGGAAATTATATCTACTTCTAAGAAATTAATTCTTTATTGCCAGACCAATAGCATAAAGGCCCGGGACTGGGACACTCAGTGCAGACATGAATTATCGGCCTTTTCACCTGAGTGGCATTATGTGAGCTATATATATAACCCAAACGACCTTGAAGCTATGCATACATCTGGATCGACCAAACCTACCAGACCACCAAGCATCTGTTTGTTGCTGATACGGTTATCTGCGAACGTGGTAAGTGGCTTCTTGGGTTACAGGAAACCACTGCCATTGATTCAGTGTAGTTGCTGAAAGGCAGTAATATCGCAGGTGAGTGGATTTTGGACGACATCGCTTAATAATATATATATATATATATATATATATATATATATATATATATATATATATATATATATATATATATATATATATATATATAAGCGAATGAATATTAAGGGGCAGTGTGGAAAAAAAAAAAGCTCAGGGAGTCTCATGTGAGAAAGAATATATTATTCTGAAAGCTGTATGCTTAAAATTAATACCACGAAAAAACGGTTTGTGCCGGATTTCTTACGGACACCCTGGGAACGCCTGTGTCTACTGGATGTGAGAAGCCTGGATCTTGGCAAGAACATAGGAAGCCTAGTTGCGTTTTGTCTTCGTCACGTGTTTAATAAAGAATCATTTAAAATTTGTTGCATACGGCCTTTAGTGTCTACTCGTATGAGGAAAAACAAGACAATCTGCTGTAGAAGTAAAACTGAGAGCGTGAAGGTGTGGATAATCCATCAGCTTATGTAATCCATCAGCTTATGACGATAATTTCTTAAATATGTGATGATGATAGAGCACGTCTGACCTTGCTGTATTGTTGGTGATTAAATTGTAACTAGGAGTGCAGGCTGATCTCTTACAACGGTTACTAGTAATCCATAACTAAGCGACAGATTCTATTGGCTTACTTATACTCAGTCTTAATCCCTTCGTTATGGAGATGTTTTTCCATAATTTAGTCTGATAACCGCCAAACAACATTAATCAGCTCAGGAGAGAATTGTATAATTAGAGAGGTTAGATAACGCCTTCATTAAGTCCATTCACTGCCACGGGGCCTCCTAAGCCGTATGGTAGGAGCAAGAATAAAATTAAAATTATATAATTAGATGAAAGTGTTAGTTGTACGATTGCTGACGTAAATATATTCGTAACGATATATAAACGAGGCAGAGATTAATGATTTTAGGAACCCACTGATGGGATGGATTGTTCTGGTGTCAACATCTTTTTCCATATGAAGTTGTAGTATCACACATTGTACATAATAATTTTTAAAGCTGTTTAGGCTTTGAAACCATGGAGGAGTATGATATAGTATACACCCTCAAAGACATTCCATTTCCTTTAATGGGAAAGAGTTTGCAGGCCTTAATCTCTCAGCGACACGAACTGCAACTGGCATCCAATCAGGAGCCGTCCAACCAGTTGTGACCCCGACAAGTGAAGCGTCAAGGGAGTCCCCGGATGCACACGAAGCGGAGGGTATGTGCTGGAAGATAGTCAGGGCTATAGTGAGTGGTAATCACCACTTACCCAGTCAAACTGTCTGTAAAATTCCTGTCCGAGTACCTGACGTGTCGGTGGGAACTGATGTAGCATGCTTAACTGAGACTGTAAAACATAAGGCATTGTCGCTGGAATCGACTCTGACTAGCGTTGGCCAAGACCAGAAGACGCCCCTCTTCATCGCAAATATGAGTGGTGGCGCAGTTAAGCTCAGAGATGGTTGTTATATAGGCGACTTGATGTGCTATGGTGCCCCCATAAAGGAAGTCGACGACGTGCCGGTGATCTCTCCTGTAGTTACATCTCAAGCAACGACTCAGTCGGAACCCTTACGTCTGGCTAAGGAAAAACAGCTGGAGCAATATGTGAAGGTCACGGATAATGTAGACCATAAAACACGACTCCTAGCCCTCCTTAGAGAATTTTCCAACGTAGTAGCACTTCCAGGAGAAGCACTGGGAAGGACGGATAGGGTGCAGCATCATATTGGTTTGTGCCCTGGTACAAATCCAGTTTATGTGCCCGCATACCGTCTACCGCACAGCCAAAGGGAAGCAGTGGATGAGGAAGTTGAAAGGATGCTTCATGATGAAGTTATCCAGCCTTCCTCCTCGCCTTGGAATGCACCACTCTTTCTAGTGCCTAAGAAGGACGGCGGTGTGAGACCTGTTGTGGATTTTCGGCAAGTGAACAAGGTAACAGTACCGGATCGTTACCCGATTCCGCATCTGCGAGACTTTCTTCAATCATTAGGTAAGGGAAATACTGTGATTACTTGTCTGGATCTAGCGTCAGGGTATTGGCAGGTGGAGCTGACCGAAGAGTCGCATCCCATTACTGCTTTTAGCACTCACCGTGGGCACTTTGAATTTCTCCGGATGCCTTTTGGACTGAGTAATGCTCCTTTAACATTTCAGCGGATGATAAACCAATTGTTTGGCGAGATGTTAGGGCAAGACGTCTTAGCGTATCTAGATGACCTAATCATCGTGAGTAACAATGTTAACAGTCATTTTAACAAGTTAAAACGAGTGATGGAAACCTTGAGATCCGCAGGTCTGAAAATTAAGCTGTCTAAGTGTGAATTTCTGAAATCCAGTATTAGATTTTTAGGACACCTAGTTGATGGTAATGGCATCAAGACTGTGCCAGACAAGGTAAGGCCAATATTAAATTTTCCTACACCACAGAACAAGGATCAGATAAGATCGTTCCTAGGCCTCACTGGCTTTTATAGGAGTTTTGTCCACAGGTATGCCATCATAGCATCACCTTTAACGACGCTACTTAAGAAGGCCGCTGCATGGAAATGGGGACCCTCGGAAGAGAAAAGCTTCAACGAGCTCAAACAAGCCATGTCAGAAACACCCGTATTAGCGTTTCCTGATTATACTCAACCTTTCTGTCTGTGCACGGACGCCTCAGGTCTGGGTCTGGGAGCGGTGTTACAGCAGAAGGATGAGCAAGGAAAGACACATACCATAGCGTATGCTAGGAGGGCACTAAGACCCCCAGAGAAGAACTATTCGACGACACATTTGGAGATATTAGCAGTCGTGTGGGCGTTAGGACATTTCCGGGATATTATCTTTGGCTACCGGATAATTGTTTTAACTGACCATGCACCCATACGCGACTTGTTTAAAGGAAAAAACTTGCACGGTAAGGTTGCGCGTTGGTTTGGCAAGGTAATGGAGTTTGATCCAGAGGTCAGATATTTACCAGGCCGTCAAAATGTCGTAGCCGACTCGTTGAGTAGAAACATTGCTGCTACCATAGCCGAGGATGTTGCTCTTGCTGAGTATTCCTCAGACAAGGTAAAAGCGGAACAACGTACTGATGCAATGTGGTCTCAAGTCATCTATGCCTTGGAGTCTGGCGACGAAACTTGTCTACCTGAACTCCCAGTACCAGTGACTCACTTCCATCCTCAACAGGGTCTTTTGTATAAGCAACCCCCAGGGAAGGACACTGCATATCAGTTGGTTGTTCCTGCTACCTTACAGCAAGCCGTGCTACAGTTAGTTCATGACGTACCTCAAGCGGGTCATCCCGGTCGCGATAGATGCATACATGAGGCGAGAAAGAAATACTATTGGCCGACCATGAGGAAGGACATAGAAGCCCACGTCAGTCAATGTGTCAAATGCGCGGAAATACGAGGAACGACGGGACTTCCGACTCCCATCTTAGAGTATCCTTTACCGGAAAAACCCTGTACAGTCTCCATTGATCTCTTAGCGTTGCCGAGAAGTCGTTAAGGTTCAAGTTATGTATTGGTGGCAGTGGACCATTTCTCACGATTCACTGTTTTAGCACCTTTACAGACGAAAACTTCAGAGGAGGTGGCGCACGCTTTTGTGACTTCAGTGATTTGTCCATACTCTACACCTAAGGTATTGCTCAGCATAATGGCAGTGAATTTCGTAACCAGGTTTTACAAGAAATCTGTCGTATGTATGGAGTAAAGCAAGTTTTTGTAACGCCTTACAGTCCTAAGAGCAATGGCCTGGTGGAGAGAAGAAACAGGAAGATACTGGAAGTCTTGAGACCAGTAATAACCTCAAATCAAGAGGATAACTGGGAAGACTGGTTACCACATGTAGCGACGACCATCAACTCCTCAGAAAATTCATCAACTGGGAAGTCTCCTCATTATATCCTTTATGGAGAAGAGAAAGTGTTACCCTACGATTTGTTGGCTGGACCTCCTACTCCAGTATACAACGAAGAAGACTACGCAAAGGTACAGTTGTTGAAATTCCAACGTATACACAGTGAAGTACGGAAAAGATTAAAAGCCTCAAGAGCGGAGATGATAGCGAAACAACACAAAGGTAGTCAAGAAAAGACGTTACAGGCAGGCCAGAAGGTTATGATCCACAACCCTGAGAGAATTTCCAAGCTCAGACCTAAGTTCCGCGGACCATATACCGTTGTGGAAAGAGTACGTGGAAATACTTATAGAATAAAGGATGAAGCTAATGGAACTCAGGAGGTAGTACATGCTGATAGGATCAAACTAGTAAGTCAAGAGCTAGGCCTAACTAACCATGCGTCTGATGCGTTGTCCCCTCTGTCTTCGTCGCAGTCTATGTCGTCGTCCGTACCTGTCCCTAACCAAGAGTATCGCAGCAAGCTACGATCCCACAACAAGAGTGAT
This sequence comes from Coenobita brevimanus, assembly GCF_032717465.1. Taxonomy (NCBI): domain Eukaryota; kingdom Metazoa; phylum Arthropoda; class Malacostraca; order Decapoda; family Coenobitidae; genus Coenobita; species Coenobita brevimanus. The sequence continues at coordinate 12,974,073 of NC_136976.1, read as the reverse complement.
TAAGGGAGTATCATCTCTTGCAGAAAAAAAATGTGGCTGTGGCTCATACTCCTCGTGCGTTGCTTGGGGTGGACATATGGAAAGACGTCGGACACGGACACGACTGCGTTAATGCCAGGAGCACTGAAGAGCCCACTTGGAGAAGTCGTGGTAGTGGAAGATGGAAATATGTAGCAGAAATGACTGTGGATGAATTTGAGAAGTGTAAGGCCTCATTTCTTGATCTCCATGTATGTCCTGCTTTCCATTTTGTCTTCGTACCATTAAAGGTAGAGGAGTGTAAGAAGGCCTTGTTGGACACAAATACTTCCTCTGCTCTGCAACGTTGCACCTTCCAACCCATTCAGTTGAAGTCAGTTTTCCATGCTCATATTCATGCGAAACAGTACTTTTACTTTCCTGAGACAGAGGACGTAACTGTGACTTGTGCCTCGCAGAATCAATTCCTTACAGTAAAGGGGTATTATGTTGCACCTGATTTTTGTGAGTTACACAGTAAAGAGATAGCAGTTCTGCCTAGCAAGCATCATCTAGCTTTGTCAGTGAACTTCTCATCCCAGTTACGACCTTTTTTACCTTCATTCAATGTTACTTCCTTGAATGTGAACAGGCTGTCTCATGTATTAAAGGAGCTTACCTTCCTCTCCCACCTAAACAGGACTGATTTAGAGCCTTATGTACTGTCCTATCTTCCTTCATACCTTTCTCCTTCCTATTTTGGTCCTAGCGTTGGTCTTCTACTTATTGTGGTCTTGTCTTGTGTTTGTGGTTTAGGCTACTATTTAAGGCGCCAATTAAGGAACCCACTGAGACCACGTGTCCGTACTCGCGGATTGCAAGTGGATGTTCCTGAATAGTTAGCTACCCTACACTCTGGTTAGGCTACACGGTAGTTAGGACAACAGTGTCGACGAGGACGTCAATGGTGTGGCCGAGCGATGTTCTGGTGTCAACATCTTTTTCCATATGAAGTTGTAGTATCACACATTGTACATAATAATTTTTAAAGCTGTTTAGTCATAATTAACAGTGTGTAATGAAGTGTGAATGATGAACAACCAAATATCATTTCGCTGTTAGCTGTGGTATAGGAAGAAGGTGGATGGCAAACCACAAGTGCCACCCTGTTTCAATTATAAAATGAAGGTTAGGAGAAGTGAAAAGATATCTGAATAGTGCGTAAGGGTAAAGTCCTGGGGAACCATTTATTATGTTGGTATATGTGAATGTACTTAATACCATTCTATAGAGGTGTATAATGTGCTAGTAGAGTTGTCATTTATCTCTACTTTTTGCATAAGCCCAGAGTATATGTAAATGCTCGGCACCTCACTTTTTAGCTGACCTCAGCACCGCGCCCTAGTCGGCTCGGTGAGTGTACAGCGTCAGAAGCCGTTTTATAGTTATTAAGGGAGGTGGTATCGCTCTTACATATCTCTCGGGTCGCAGTTATATTATTCTGTACCCAATAAAGAGAGATTTAATCTGCTCATTTCTGTCACCTTACGCTACCAGTTAATAACAGACCAGCTTCCACCTTCTAGTGGCAGAGGACCTTTGGTGGGAAGTGTCGGGCAGTGACGGCGAGTAGCTGACGTGTACTACAGACAGTGTCGTCGATCTCCAACACGGTGGTCTAGTTATACTATAACAGCAGAACACATAATATTTATTGGTGCTAGAGGTGGCACGATATTTAGTGCTAGCCGTGTACCGATACAGGATCTCCAAAGACCAAACTTCTCAAAATATTATAGTTTCATTACTGCTCAGCTAAAAAGCATACCAAAACTGTTGACTGCGAATGTGCAACTGAATGTTTTCTTGATCCGGCATGTTACGGAATACATAACTCATTCTGGTTTACAGAAGCATTGGCTCAAGTTAGGGGCATCGAATTCAGTAAACGCCTTATTTATCCCACACAGATTAATGGCTGTTTCACCTCAGCACCGTCTACTATAAAGCTCTTTATGTGTGACTGCGATGAATTTTACCACGCAGATTCAGTGTAAATGTGTTTTGATGTGGAAACTTCCACAGAATGAAAAAAAGGAAGAGAAAGAAAACGAAAAAAGAAAAAAAAAGCCGAATGCATTCAGAGTTAACTAACAACTGATAGCTTGACCCGTGTCAGAAGAAAAAGACTTAAAATTTTTCTTGGTCACTGCGAATAACAGAAACACCAGCTGTACAGTGCAAAACCCCGAACAACCAGTATCACGGCGATAAGCACATTTTGAGCCTGGAATGTTGGGTCTTTCTGTCTGATTCTGTCTCTTGATTTCCTTATGTGTGTTAGTCTGTCTTTCTGTCTGACTTTTTCCCACCTCTCTCTCTCTCTCTCTCTCTCTCTCTCTCTCTCTCTCTCTCTCTCTCTCTATCTGAACGCAACTTAATTTCTTCCGGCACGAATAGTTTCTCTTCAACTGAACTGAATCATCTACTGGTAGATTAACGAAAACAGATATGTTAACTTCCTTTTTTTTGTCTTTCTCACCCTCTATCGTTAAACACTAAACTTCTTTCCCTCCTAATTCTCTCAGTTAAAAATTTTTCTTCCTCACACACGCTCTCCAAAAGTAATCTCATTATTTTGTTCTACTTCTTTGTATTCTTTCATACTTCCATTGTCTCATCAGACTTTTTCCAGAGATGAGCATTGTTATGTTTTTGTTGTGTGACTTTTTTTTTTTTCGTAATTAACAAGACTTCTATGCTCTTTCTTTCTCTCTGAAGCATTCTATTCAGTCTTGATATATTTTTAGCCATCATTAACTTGTCCTCTGCTTTGTCTGTCTGTCTGTCTGTCTCTGCTACCCTTGTGTGAAGAAAGAGAGGATTTAAACGATTAAATAGGGCTAATTTTAGTGTGTCTCACAGCCGTACTAGATCCAGCCTTACTATGAACATTATGTATGTGAATGTGACAATTTTTATTTCAAAACGGAGTGAAATGATTGCTTATGAAACCACCGGAAATACCGACACAAATATAATTACAGATTCTTGATTAAACCCTCGTTACATGCACCTATTGTATTTGGGAAGTATCACTACAAAACTATAAATATTTGTAAAACCGAGCTTGCACAGAACCGGCGGGGGAGTTCTGAAATATACAAACCAAATGAATCCAAAACGGGTCAGTAAATTGGATGCTGAAACATACGAATCTTTGAATGCTGAAAATTTCAGAATAATAAGAGTAACATATTTTCTTTCGAGCAGCATACAGACCGCCAAGTTACATAAAAAGCCCGATAAATTATTGTACCACGAAATCGGTCATAGAATATAAGAACCCTGATATTTTAGGGGACATCAGATCGCCTTGAAGAAGTGGGTCCAGGCCAGAGGGGAAAGATCCATTCTGATCGTTCGTCCCTTCCGGTCCTGTCCTACATCTTTCTCCAATTCTTTCCCTCGATCACTTCCCATCTGTCGGTCTGTCTGTCTTAATCCGACCTGAATCCGTGTCCCCCTCCCCCCTCCTTCAAATAGCTTCATCTTTGATGTCTTAGTGGCTTTTGAGTTTTAACTGTGGGGAAGCATATTATCTTTTTACCTCTTGCTTCATGATCTATTTCTGTCTTCCCCCTTCCCTCCTTCTCTCTCTCTCTCTCTCTCTCTCTCTCACACACACACACACACACACACACACACACACACACACACACACACACACACACACACACACAGATACCCCTTGGTTCAACTTTACTCCTTTATTTTAGTAACTGTGCTTCTCATTTACCTTTTTTTTTTTTTTAACTGACTTTTCTCGTTAATCTCAGTCATCTTATGCTTCTTGTACTCTTTCTTTCTCCTTAGATCCGTTCCACTTGTTAATTTCAGGAGGAAGGCTAAGTTCTCATTAATTTTACGTAAAAAGGCAATAATGTAGATATAGGTGCTAGAAAGGAAATGAAAATGTATAGTCTTGTTGATCTTTTGAAGATGCAACGGATGTGAAAATGATCAAGGCTGAACAATGAGATTAGATGAAAACAACAGTAACGATGCCAAAGGTAAAGTTAGATTATTAACATCAAAAACACTTAACTCTGCTTACAATTAAATTCACAGTAGCTACAGTAAACTAAGAATTTTAGCTTTCAGTCGAATCCAAAGACATTTTCCCCTCACTAATACTGTATTAGCATACATTTGATAACGCAGAGATCTAACACAAACTCGAATAATATTACATGATTAATGACTTATAAAATAACTCACCGTGATACAGTACTAAAGAGTAGCTGGATATTGTTCTGCTTTGTAAATGTATATGTTGCTGTCATCCAGCAGCAAAAGCTCCCCATATTTTCCTGCACTTTGCAATGGGGAAGGATATTGGTCCGACTCTGGTGAGGCGCTGCCCGCCATGTGAGGGCATCAGTTCCCTATACGGTGTATGTAGTGTGCAGTACTATGCCAGTAGGACAGCCCTACAGAAATATTTGCTTACCTGTGGTCGATGAATCTACACGACCAGGCACACCAGGGCAGAGCAACAAGAGCAACACATCAGTTTAGTGGTGGGATCAGAAATGGATACAATAATACGTTAATTAAATGTTGACAGTGGGTAAGTTGGATCGCAAATGAAATCGATTGCTCAGTACCTAATTATATCCTGTGATGTGACATCCCACAGCCGAAACAAGCATAAAATTGTACATTACAAAGGTAGTAACGTCCCCACACCAACCTTCTCACACAGTGGTACAGGGTAATATGTTGTAACAAGGGAACTGCATGTCATCCGCAATAATGAAGATGTGGTGACCATAAACAGAAATAATCAGAACGTAAGACGGTGTAACTGCAGTGGACTGACTGGTACCTGTTACCCAACGCCTGTCTCAGGGTACATATCTAGACTAGAAGAATAAAAGTAAGAATAACGAAGAAGAAGGTTTTATTGGAAAAGTGACCCATTGAATCCACTTACGTCATTTTCATAACATGCTTGCTTGATTCAGAGGATTTTTTTTAGCCTGAGTGGTTTTTGAGCTGCAGGGGTTAAACATAGCCTTTATTCATTTCTTCACTACAATGGCACCATCTTGAAGGGGAAAAACATTGCTTTCATTTACTTCTCACTACTTGGGTACTTTCCTAAACCAAATTAAATCGTCTCATAGTAGGAAGAATATAGAAAACATGACACAAAAAAAAGGGGGGGGGGGAGAGGAACAACTAGACATGATAGTAATGGTCCATCTCCTTTCCTGTCCGGCCTGGATATCAGCGAAGCACAGATACATGAGGAGCAGAGAGGATAAGATAATCTGTTTCTTACTTTTTTAATGTTTTGCGCATCATAGAAAGTATCTTTAGAATGGATCGGTGGCTGGCTTTTACTGCTGGGAACTCGTTTCCATAGTCTTCAAGGCTTGTAGCTTTAGCCTTCATCCCTTCTTTCCTGTTGTCTTAAAGGGGGTTAATGAAGACCATATCTAGCCTCACCGAATCGAAAAATATCTCAACGGCGGAATAAAACCGTCTTTGGGATGAAGAGATTAGTTCTAATCGGTCAAATATTATCACCACATTATATATCATTCCTCTGGAGAAATTACTTTGTTTTCTTCTTGCCTGATTTCCTAATCTGTAATTCTATGAACCTACTCGCCGTCTATAGGGGCATTAATATCTCTTATTGAGCTTACAAGGCGACATTTCTCAGCTGCATCAAATTGTAGTAGTCATAGTTTTTAATTTTATTTTGATTAACTCGTATACCGCGGGAATTTCCTCGCCGGAGTAAATAATTTTGGATGTAGTCAAAATAAAATGTCCGAGTGGGTCCTTGAGAGTGAGAAATGGATCAACATTAGTGCAGTGTAAATTTCGCAAGTCCTTCGTTCCCATCAGTGTGCGATGTGACAGCAAGAAGGTATATTACTGTAATTTTCATAACCCTCGCTCGTCTTTAAGGCGGATGGTTGTGTACTAACTATTTCCAAAGGAGTATTATTGCAATATTTGTAGTTAATAAATACTCGGTCTCTCTTTGTATCTGTCTAGTACATGAAGATATGCATATGTCCGTTAAAATGTGAGGTATTTTGTTTCTGTCTTCATTATTTTTTCTATCCCTGTCGCTATTCTCTCTAGAGATGTTGCACACACCCTCAACAGTTTCATTCCTTCATCGACTTCTTAATTTTTTCTTATCAGTCATAGCTAAAACCAGCTGCATCGTTCCTCCATTCTAAACCTCTTCCTCCTTCACTTATGTCCTCTTCCTTTTCCTCCTCGTCTTCCTCTTCTTTCACCTCCTCCTGCTCCTCCTCCTCCCCCTCTATTATCCTTGCCTCCTCCATACCCCTCTTTACCTTATTGCTCCTCCTTCTACCCCGTCTTATCTCCTGCTTGCTCCTCGTCCTCCGTTCTCCAGTTCCTTCTCCAGGCTCGGTCCCTCCTGTCATTCTCTTTGTCCCCCTTCTGACAAGGGTAATGGGACTATTTCCGGGAATCTGCGATTGTGAAAAGAAGGGCAGAAGTTCTATTGTCATCTTGAAATTGAGCTTTTAAAGAAATTACACCGAGGGTTGGTTGAATTGTGGTCCAGCCTACGCTTGCGTGGCTCCATTGCAGATGACTTTACTTTTTTTTTTAGACTTTTCATATCTCTTACGAAAAATGAGTGTAATTTTAACCTCTTCGATACGGTGACGGCTTTCCATATTATGTATTTTATTTTTGCTATCACTGCACTATTCTCTCCAGATTTTGGAAGATTTCTCTGAGCAAAAGAGATAAATGTAATTCGTTTCTAACTCCTTCGCTACCAGATATCTATCCCAGTCTGAATAATATCACCTGGTGGTAGCAAGAAACATAAAAAACATCATCCTACTGAAGAGGTTAAGATGTCGATGTACAGCCATAAGCAAGAGATCCCTGACAGACCTCTGCAAGCAATATTTCCTACCTTCTATATTTTTCATTCCACCCAATGGACAGACAGTACCGGGTATCCCTATTTTCATACTCTTTTGTTGTGTTTCTTAATGACGTCAGTGAACTTTTGCACATGGCTGTACATATACTACCTGTGCATCTGTTTTGTAATGAATCTCTCGGGAGGTGTTCTTACAATCCTGTGTTTGGAGATATTTGTTGCGTATGCAGTTGGTTTCCTCTTTGTATTTATTTGTATATTTTCCTCCGCCACATAAGTTAAAAGCTGGCTATATAATCACGTTATTACTTTTTTCTTTGCTTCCTAGTAAAACTTCTTACAAAGATACTTATGAAAGAATTTAGGCGAAATTTGATGGCATCTTACCGTGGAATAAGTTAAATTATTCTGGTTCTGGTGTAGAATTAAACATCCTCCTCTTTCACCCCAAGGCTTTTCCAAATTCTTCTCACACCTCCTGAGAAAAGAATAACAACATTTTTAACATTACACTCACAAATCCATTGTGTGGACAGTATTACCTGTTACTATATATCATGCAGTCGTCCAATGCACCATCAGGAGCGTAGGACCTTGTTAGGCTAAGTATTCCACACACTGAAGGTAAAAATAACTAGTCGCTCTTCCTTGAGCGGCATTATATGAGCAATGAAACCCACCCATCAACTGTATGTAATCCAATATGGGACGCATCTGGTTGGGGCGCCTTAACCCACTAGACCACAAAACATTCATCTGGTTGTATGGGTTATATGGCTACCATCCAGCATTATAAATTGCTTCCTGGACTGCTTCCTGGGCTACAAGAACATATTTGATTTGGCAGTGTACAGCAGTCACCAGAAGGTAGCACTACCTTATACAAAAGTGGATGACAGGCGAACACAAATACCGTACCTTTAACTTAGTCCTAAAATAAATTCTGTATACAGGCTATACACACAGAGGATAAACGTATGAAAATATATTCTTTTGATGGTAAACAGTGGCTCAGATTTGGTCTCTGCTGAGTGTACTGCGTATGTTGCCAAATTATGTTATGGATATGGGCGTGTGTGTATGTGTGTGTGTGTGTGTGTGTGTGTGTGTGTGTGTGTGTGTGTACTTGGTATTTTGTGCTTGCATCTGTGCTTTGTGCTTGTGTGTTTGTGTTCTGCTTTTGTCAAATCCCTTTACGTGTGACTGGTGGTAATTTCGTGATGACTAATTATCCACATATGCAGAACTGTTTGTGTATATAAGTGTCAGCATATATTCAGAGTTTTCTTTTCTTCCATCAACTCTCATTATCGCCTAAGCATCGTCCATCCGTAGTAACGTTTTCCTCCCAGCAACGTGATTATTTCTTATATTCTCACTGGAAGAGGCGATTTACTGAGCTGAAGAGAGGGCCATGGTAGGGAATGGTTAGTGAAGATTTAATCATACCTCTCCGTTCATGAAGTCTGTCCAAGGATGAATAATCTGTTAGGCGATAGCAAGAAAAAGGTGCGAAAAAACGTCATCGAGTTAGAGTTAACGTTTCCATTTCCTCGTCCATGCTTTTATTTTTTATTTTTTTCCAAACTCTGTATCTTCGTTTTCTTTCTGTTCCTCCTCCCTCTTCTTTATCCTCATTTTCTCATCTTTCCTCCTTCTCCTCCTCATGTTCATTTCTTCATTTTCATCTCCACTTCCCTGTCCTTCAAGTTCTTCTCATCTTCCTCTTTACTCCTCTGGTTTTGTTCGAACCGGCCTCCTGGTAGTAAAATCTGCTCTGGGGATAGTACTGTCCTACTTCCCGTCTTCCCCCCTCTGTCCCCCTTCTCTTGTGCTTCCCCTCCCGTCTTCTCCTTCTCCCTCTGTTTCCCCTCCCCCCGCTCTCCACATCCCGTTATATATTCCCTCTCCCCCCTCTTCTGTAACCGTCTCATCTTTTGCTTCCCTTCTTCCCTCACTTTCTCTGCTTCTAGTCCTCTTTTCTTTCTCCTTTCCTTGCTCTCTCCCTCTTCCTCTCCTGTTTGGCTTCTTACTTTATTTCGTGAATTTGTACTGAAGCCTTGTTCACCCGTGTTTGTAAGGAAGGAAGAGGGGGGGGGGAGGTTCTTCCCTTACTAGTCTACACGGTGGAATCAGTGACATTTAATTTTATCAGCTCCCTTTTCCTACTAACTCCCTTCAACACTTGTCTCTGCGCCTCAAGTGTTGCATCTTTATCGCTGTTTCAGCTGGCACTGCATTTATGAACTGTCTACTTTTATCCTTCCATTAATGCTGGTACGTAATACCCGTCTGGCGACACACTGATTTTTTTCTGTGAAGCTCTTTAATGCAAGAGTTAATCGGTGCTCTCAGTCCATTATATATGCAACAAGTCAACTCTGGAACTGTCTTCCTCAGTCTTTATTTCTTTCTCCTTAAGACCTTATGGTCTTTTAACGGCTATGGTTTCGAACATTTCTAAGCGAACGAATCTTGAATATCTCTCTCTGTTGTTTAGTTTCTCCTAGAGAGATCAATTTGCGAACTTCTAGCATTTAGTTCTTCTCTCCCAAAAAGAAGGAATTTTCGTACAAGTCATATAATCATACATTCCTCCCCAGCGTCCTCTCAGTTTTGAAGTCATTACTACACTAAACATCCTTGTTATTAAAAGCACATACCCATTCGGCTTTAGAAACATTTATAATAGTCTGTCTCTGTACGGTACATAATTATGCATCTGTTTATGTTTATGATCCTAAAATCTTATGCAAAACTACTGTTATCCCTTTGGACATGTGCAGCAGTCAATGTCCATCTTCAGCCGCTTAAAGTCGTCTGATAGCAGATAGAATAAATCCAGAAAATTCTTCCTCATGGTGAAGGACTAATGGAGATAATGAATTTTATTTATTTATTGGTGTCACCCCTGATCTTAGGCGTCATTCACAACGTGAATAAATTCGTTTGCTGGTATTTTGTGCAACACAGATCATTCTTCGTAGTCAAGGGGTTAATCGTGAGCATTATTCATTCCATCCTGTTACCTCACCCCTATTACCTCATCTCCTACACCACCTGTTACACCACTTCTTTTCTCTCACCATCTTACCACACCTATTACCATACTCCTTTTCCCTCATCTTCTTACCACACCTGTTACCTCACTTTTCTCTCACTTTCCTACACACCTGTTACTAAACTTTTTATCTCACCTTGTTACCCCACCTGTTATTTCACCTCTTACCCCGCGTGTTACCTCACATATTACTTCATCCATTATCTCAGCTCATTTACCACACCTTATTACCTCACCTTCGTTACCTCACCTTGTTACCACACCTCCTTTACCTTGCTATCCTTCATCACGTTACTTTTATTACCTTCCCTCACTTCACATTGATTACCTTACCTGGTACTTCATTTGTGGTTCCTTAACATCTAATTTGCACGCTATTACAAACGTCACCTCACCACTGTTACGTTATCTATTACCTTACTCCTTAGTGCCTTATCTTACTTTGCCAATGTTACCACTTACTTATCCCTACCTCTGCCTCCTTACCCGTCACTTCACCTCTTGCTACATCGCCTTTATTGCCTGACCTCACCTCAGCTCTGCTGCCTCACCATTCTACCTCACACCTTGTAACCGTACCTCACCTCACCAATGTTATCTTCACCTGTGTTACCTTACCTCACATCCCCCAGCCAGTTACCTTGAGGTGGAGGCAGGAGGAGGCGCGTGACCTTTCAACACGAGGTGGGTGGAGAAGACTTAACTGCTAATTAGTGTGTGCTGGTGTGTCGATACACTCGTTATGCACGTCCACCACACAAGCATGCACACACTCATATTTTCACACACACACACACACACACACACACACACACACACACACACACACACACACACACACACAAGCAAGCAAACAAGCCGAAAAAAGCAAACACAGCCTGAATCCGCCTTGAAAAAATAAGAGAAGTTTACAGAGGGAGATTTGCCTTTTTTTTTTTTCAGAGTAGGAAAGAATATTCGAGACCTCTTTGTAACAGTTTTAACCCCTTCAGTACTATGCCTTACTGTATATTCTCATTCTTCCTACCACCAGACGTGTACTCAGCTCAGGAAAGACGAGAAACATGGTAAGTTAGGTACAGTTTTATTAACGCCAACACTCAAAGAGATTTCCCTTAGCTGAATAGCATCATCTGTTTGTGCCTTATTAAATGAAGATGTTCTTAGACAAACCAAGCTATTTATCTTATACATTTTTCATTTTTTCCCCAATGGATGTGATTGTGTTCGCTTAATACAGAAGAGAATTTAGCACAGTGCTCAGACCGCAAGAGTAAAAGTCAGAGAATATTGGGGCAAAATCCAGTCACATTCATTCTATAACTGAAGATTTCATTTCAATTATACTGAAAAAACGGACAAAGCCAGTTTCATATGACAGTCATCTCTTTAATCAACGACAATTTATGCATCCGACATTTTATCCGCTAAATTCACATCCACGTATACTTGTACCCTTTCTGTTTAAATTTTGTTGCCAAACCAACATCATTTATTCACCTTCAGTCTCATGTGATTCACCCTCAACCTTCTATGATTCACCCTCAGCCTCCCATGATTCGTCCAGATGATTTAAATCGTCTGTGGTTACCTGGAACAGAATACTAAAGCTGTCCCGTTATAAGGTAAATGATGCCAGACTTATCATTCTCAGGCTCGTATGACTCATTCTCAGTAACTCGTCTGGCGGCTGCTAGAAAAGAGAGAGAGAGAGAGAGAGAGAGAGAGAGAGAGAGAAGCCAATGCCATCAGAGGGTTAATTCTTCACCTTTCCATTTCTGCTTCACAATCTCATAATTTTCTCTTAATACTTCCAAACATTTCGTAAGCTTTAGCAGAGTCTGTTTCTCGAGAAAAGGTCATCAAGGCTAAGTCTAATCCTCCCTGTTACAAAATTCAATCATCAGACGAATATCAAGAAAAAAGAAAATTATACGCCATGGAACTGAGCGAGTTAATAGAAAGCTTGGAATATGACTAAAGAGGTTTAGAGCAAAACTGCATGATCCTGGAGGAGTTCGTAGCAAGAATTAACTCTTACTAATTATAGTGGTTAACGAATAGGAATCGCTGGCTGTAGTGGCACCAAAATCATGGATATGAAAATCGAAGTTTTTTATTGGCTGTGTGTGTGTGTGTGTGTGTGTGTATGTGTGTGTGTGTGTGTGTGTGTGTGTGTGTGTGTATGTGTGTGTGTGTGTGTGTGTGTGTGTGTGTGTGTGTGTCCGTAAATCTAATCGGTATGAAAGGACATGTTCCAAGCATATGCATAGGAAATGACACACTACCAGGACACATTTTAGATGCCAACTGCTGTTTAGAGTTCAAACCCTAAACATGGGACAGGCTCCTGGGGGAGACGAACCTCATGCCTCCACAGCGCCCTTGTTTTGTATGTAATATTATCGTGTATGTTACCGGTTGTCAAAATTTCATAGCACTGACCTGATTATGCCTAGGAAAGATGGAGCCATGGAAGCCTCTAAGTCTTAACACTGGTACTGTTAGACTTTTCATGGTCGGAACAACTATATTCCTCTTTATCAGATTAAGCTAGACGAATTAAGTCGTGTGAACCATAGAAGACTGAAAGTGTTAATTCAGACGATTTAGACCAACTTAGAAAAGGCCTCTCGTACTGATGGGATTGATGATGGCTTTATTTAATTCTTCCAGTATGAAAAACCTTCCCTAAGCTGTCCAAATTCGCCTGGATATAATGAGAATAAAATAGCTAATATTTTAATGGAATAATGTCATCAGTCTGGTGATGTTTCTTCTTCATTTTATTAGTGCTGCCCCCAAGCGATTGCATTAAGGTTCACAGAGACTTTTAAAACTTTTCCGAACAGATATTACCTTCATCAACATCCTGACCTGTAGAATCCCTCCTTAACCTAAATAAAATCACCTGCTGTCAAAAAGAAGAAATCCATAAAATACGCCACTAGATTAAAGGAAATTAATTTTCCTTCGTAAGGATGTTGTAGGAAGATTAAATCATTTACCTACGTCATCGGAGAGAAGGAAACTTAACACGGCGGGGTTAGCTTGCTTTACGTGGCATCGTGATGAACGCAAATCCCTGATTATAATATTTGGCGGCAAAAAACTAAGAATAGAAAATAAAAAGCCGGATTTTCGTTACGCAGCTGCTAATTGGATTTATAGTGGTCCCATGGGCCTTTAAAGCGATTGCCTCCATTAGAGAAAAAAATGTTTGTTCGAGTTAGTATTTATTTTTTGTTTTCTTTTTCCTTACTCCTTGTTTATGCGAGAACTCGAGCTGCTTTTGGATGAAGCCCTGAAATCCAGTAACTATTTTAATTGGTTTATTCTTGCTACCTCCGGATGTTATTATCACCTAACAATCGACTTCTTCTGGTTAAGGGGTTAGCGAACTATATATCTGAGTGGTTCGGAAAAATTGTACTTAACTGGATTGAACTGCCTGGAGGTAGCATGAATAGAACACAAAAGTACGTAAGCTGGGTGAAGTTTGTAAAATGACTGGATTCACAAAAAAAAGAAAAAAAAAAAAAACGTATATTCGTGAGCAAATTTTGTTGGATTACAGCAGATTTTTTTTTTTTTTTTAAATTGGAAACGAGCTGGTTTTATATTAATGGATGCACCAAGGGCGGGAAATTTAATTATAGATCGATATTCATTACTGGTGATCGAGGGAAAATTGGATTGAAATCTTGTTATCAAAACAGTGAAAAGCAAGCGAGAAAGAGAATATCCCAACCTTACTACCTCCTCTCTCTGTCCCCGGCCCCTTTTCCCCAACCACACTAGCCCGCTCCCCCTGCCACGACTCCCACTCTGCCCCACTCTTGCAAGCCCGTTTTCTCACTCCCTCGTGCACCCTCACTTCCCACATTCACCCTGCTTCTTAGTCTTCACTTCCACTTCCTTATCCTTACCCCCACTTCCGCTCCAGCACCCCCACTTTCCCTCCCACACCCTCACTTTCCCTACACCACCTTCATTTCTCCCTTTTTATTCCCACTTCCCCTTCCTCTATCCCACTTCCCCTCCTTTCATCCCACTTCCCCTCCTTCACTTCCACTCCTCCGCATCCCCCGGTTCATTTCAGATTCATAAGCTATTGGATTACCTTGTGCTGCCGAGCTTCAATCGATGACTAATTAACCTCTAATTCGGTGAAAACTTTGCTTTGATGTCGGACGTAGGGGCTTCGCCAGGATATATCTTTTGGTAAAAGGCTGGAGAAAAAAAAAAAAAAAAAAAAAAAAGACTCGTGCTTAGGTCGTATCCAGGCCTGCCTCCCAACGGACGATGGGGAAGAGAAAATAATTATCTGTCATATGCATGTATCTGATGCGGTTTCACGAGTGCAGAGGCTAAAATGGCGACATCCGAAGTATAGTCGTTGGGAAACGTCTAGTCCTCAAACGTGTATTTTGTTTAAGTGCAGACGACAAACCTCGTCGCCAACGCCACCTATAGGAGTTACACAGCACTAACATATTCTGAGGTTCCAATTAGGATTAAGGTCCTTTTAGAGCTTCCCTATCATCGTGTATATTATTAATGACTGTTACTTTCCGCCCACACACCGACAAAGATCTTAGTTCAATGTGTAGTCATTCTTTAAACATTAATTTGTGTAAGCCGTCACCAGCTTCTCGTTAGTCCCATGTCAGGATGCGATGCAGTGACTAGTATGTTTTCGTATTACCAAGGCCTACCGAATCATGTGTTTATGTGGAGTGCATCTGTCAGCAGAGTTTTATCATGTTCACTTGGTGAGTTTGGAAGTCGCGGAATGGTAGAGGCTCCTGGAGGCTGGGAGGTAATCATGTTTGTTTAACCACCTCGTTTTAATGACGTATTTACAGCTTATCCTTGTTACCTGCAGACGGTTTTATTCAACTTAGGGAAAATCTCTCGTAACGGGCAGGTTATTGAGTGCTGTAGCTAACCATTCAAGGTCAGAAAAATAAAGTTGACTGCAAAGATATTTATGATTTCCATTTCACCAGTTTGAAAGTCCTGAAAGAAATAGGAACCCGTGGCCTGAAAAGCGAACATTTATTAAAAAAAAAAAAAAAAAAAAATGGTCGTTAATTTGATACTTTCCTTAGCTACTTTTCTTTTCCTTTTTTTTTTTTTTTTTTTTTTTTTTTTTTTTTTCTTAGCGACATGACTTGTGGTAACTAGATGAATATAGTTTTCTAGTATCCGAGTAACTAAGTCACGTTACACGCCTTCTTAATATCAATAAGCTTGCTGTTTCATAACTTTCTTAGGATCCTATGACTCACTCATCTGAAGACAACGATCTGTTGTTAACTAAAACATAATACTAGACTTGTTCCAACCATAAGAGGGCTAATGGTCTTTGTATTAGCACTATTAGGCTCACAGGCCTCCCTCACAACTGAAAAAAATAAATAAATAAATAACCCGACCTCGCTATAAAAGAACATCAAGAGTCTCCCCACCTGTGAGATGGTTAACTGAAAATAATACCTACAGTTATTTTGAAAGACACATTAAGACGTCAATTTTCAGTTTAAACTTTTTAAAGGGGTTCTTGAACCATAGATTTTATGGTAAACAGGTGTTCCCTTTACGAACAGTACGGTACATGAGATATTGTGCAAAGAATATCCTACTTTGCTACTGCCCAAATTAACAACGAATGAGTGCTTGTTTGGAGTGAATGTAGGTAAAAAAATAAAGAATTTAGGTGTACAAAAAACTGGACTGTAAAGAATTTATTTACCGCTTCCATAAATGATAAACTTTCATTATACTCGTTACATCCCCACTAAGAATGTGAGCTGTTGTTTTTAGGATTAATGTAATAATAAAAGTGCATTTTTTTTTTTTCTGAATACAAATCTATTGGAATATTGGAGTACACAGAATATATCTGATATTCATATAAACCGATTAGTTTTTGCTCGTTATTTCCAGACAACGAGTTAAATCCGGCACTGATTTTACTTTTTCTTTTTCCGGAACGCATAACCCCTGAGCCGGGCCTGCTTGCGTACACGAATTGCTCCTCACGGAAAAAGCTTGGTGATTTCAGCCTCCGTGAATTTTAATGTGTTTGTCATTCACACAGTATTGAATGTTGTGACGGGCATGCAAACATGAAGGGGAAAGGTTATATTTGGCCGGAGAGGTCTCTTCTGCCATGCGTCTTTCATTTTCAGTCATGACTTACTGCATCCACCAGCAGGGTCGTCCTTGGCCCTGCCTCACTGAAACAGGTCGTCAGCCTCGCCATGAATACTGATGCACGGGAGAAATGGTGGACACACACACACACACACACACACACACACACACACACACACACACACACACACACACACATATATATATATATATATATATATATATATATATATATATATATATATATATATATATATATATATATATATATATATGCTCCCCAAAGCTTGAAAGTTTAGGTGTTCACTAAATTTATTATAATGAATTTAAGATCTTTATTATTTCGTGTAGAAGATTAACACAAAGGGAGAAGAAATTGCGAATGCTTGACCTAAAATTTCTTGTTCCTTTTAATAAGACATATTGGCTGAAGCATTATCTATAATTAGAGAATTTTTAAGTAATATTTTCGATTGTTTCGAAGGAGGACTCATGTGTAAAGGTTTAGATGGGAATATATTCATTAACATGAGCATAAAACTGGTTAATAGTAGTTACAGAATAGGGAGGAGGAAACTTAATGATGTTCATTCTTCTGTATTTAGGAGAGTAGATATTGATTTACTAAAAAAACAGGGGAAGATGACTCTTATTAATATTACTGTGAAACCAGAAAAAGGGAGGGGGTGGTTTTTAACCACAAAAGCAGATGATCGTATAATTAAATACAGCAGAGAGAGAGAGAGAGAGAGTTGGGGGGGGAGGTTAGGAAGGCCGACAGACAAGCAGCTACAGAGACTCAGACAGACAGAGTGACGGCCAGACACATATACTGTGCACACAAGCAGATAGACACACAGGCAGACATGTGCAAAAGCAGACAAACACAGAGACACCCTGAATGAATGAATATACAAACGCAAGCGCCAATAAAGCAGTCTTATATATGTAAGCGAAGATGTAAACGTAGGCAAGCAGGAGAGGTTTGCAGATAAAGAGGAACGGTAATACATTGACAGGAAGAGATCATAGACCCAGATATACACAAACGTAGAATGACTCAGACAGACAAACAGAATGAATGAATATACAAGCGTAGCAGAATATTGGCAAATCAGATTCTCTAAGATATAAAGGAGGAAATTATATCAAAGACAATTAGAGGAGGAATCAAATAAAGAAGCCAGTGAGACACAGACACATACTGACGCAAAAGCAGACACTGACACAGGCAGAGACAATAAAAACGTAGGCAGTCGACACAAAAAGAAGATGTGAATAGGAGCAGAAACCTGATAAAGCAGACCCCAGTAGAAAAAAAATTGGACCAAAATGAAAACATAGACGAGCAGAGGAAGAATCAAATAAAGAGAGAAACGACACACCAGCGTGGAGAAGTCTGTCCTGACATGGAAATGTAGGGCTGGCAAGAAGGGAAATGACCATAGTCATTACCAGAGGGAGGGAAAGAGAGGAGCATCGAGGTCTGAGAGTTTTTTTTTTTTTTTTTTTTTTTTTTTTTTTTTATGTAGGAGGGGTGATAAGGGGAATAGAAAATGAGAGTGAAGCTTGAGAGAAAGAAAGAGGATGACGGCTGGCCTTTTTTTTTTTTTTTTTTTTCTTAAGTTAGAGGTTGTTGTAGGGCTGTTTAGGGATATGAGAAACAGTTGATATTTCGGTGAGTGGTAATAAGCAGTGGAAAGGGAGGGTATTTTCACCCGTCCACGCCCCGGAGCTGCCTTGACACCGCTTATTGTTTAAAATGAAATACAATAAGAATATCTGGGGATGAAGGGAGGTTCAAGTAACGTAACAGTTGGTGATCCGGAACATAAGAAAGTTGGGTGACGGTAGTAAAGGGAAGAAAGTAACGTCTGCGAAACTTTGGGGGGAATATGGGGAGAAGGGAGTGTCGTGGGGTGGGGGGAGAGTCTGGGGATGAGGGAAGAGGAAAGGCGTGAGGGTGATGAAGGTTAATGATCAGGAATAGAAGGGAAGGAGGGTAAGGGGAGGAGAGAAGATAATGAAAAGGTCTGTGAATTATTATAATTTATTTGCATTTATCGGCCGCGGAAGGGGAATGAGGGAGTGATTTGAGAGAAATAACAATTGATGACTGAAAGTTGAGGAGGAAGGGGAGGGTAAGATTATTATTTTTTTTTTTTTTTTTTTTTTTTTTAGTTGTGGGTCGTGATACGGGTTTGCTGGTATGAGGGTAAGCACTGAAGAGTGAAGGGTATAGAAGTTATTCTTAGAAGCAGAAGGAGAGAAATTGGGTGGGGTTGGATTTTTTTTTTTTCTGAAAGTAGTAAGGGCGTGTGGGAAGATGAACGAGAGGGAAGAGGACTGATGGGAATAAAGAGGCTTACAGTCGTTATCGTGCTCGTGTTGTTTCCTACTATGACGTTTCGTAAGTACGCCTATTCGTACCAGTGTCATTTCGTATCCAATTTACTTTGTTACCAGTTAATGTCATATCTTCACACAATAAATGTTCAAGTATTGTAGCAGGACGTACTAAATAATAAAATAACAGAAATCGGTATTTGTTTTATACGTACTGGTAAATTGAAACAATATTCCGCCGTGAAAATGTTTTTATTTTCAATAAAAAATGAACTTAAAAATAACCACATGCATATTTCGTCAAAAAATAAAAAACAAAAATAAAAATCCCAATGCATTATCTAAAAATTCATTTCCGTTAACTCACTCTGACCATATATCCGTCCGCAAGCTCGCAGCACCTGTAGCAGTCTTGTTGCTCTTTTCGTAACCATCCCAGATGCTAAAGATCTTCCCCTGCTGTGTTTGATAGTTTCTTCCTCTAAACTCTACGAATTTCTTTCTCACTGAGAAGGCAAGAGTGGATTTCCAATAGCTGGAATTCGTCATGTAGCAAGATGATGGGGGTTTAGAATGGCTAAGTTTTTCTTGCTGGGATACCAATGTCAAAGTTTTACATCAAAGTAGTTATATTTATTCCTAGTTTTAACCTTTAATGCATGAGGGGGGGAGTGATCCCTTCTTGTACTCATATACTGTTTTTTCTCCCCTCAAAGTTGCCTTCTTTCAACCCAACATAGCACAGTAAATGCAACACAGACAACTTTCAATTAAAGATCAGAATACTCATCCATCCTTCTTCTCATCATTTCAAGTAGTTCTAGGTCTGTAGGCTGAGGTGCTGAGAAGGTAGGAAGTGATGAGTGGAGGAAACTTTTGGGGTTGCGGCGAGCTGTGTCAAGACAGCTAGCAAAGTCGGTGGCAAGAGCGAGTTGGCCGCGCGCCGGCCTGGATCAGACGAGGTTGCCCTGGCCCTGCTCACACTAGCACACACTGCCCTACTAGACCTTCCCACCCCTCTTCTCCCTCCATTACCCCTTGAATGAATCTCTCATCCTGTGTGAGCGGCTCACTCATTTTATTCACCCAATCCTTCCGGATGTTTCACAATGACACAGTGTCATATGGTGTGTGGAAGGGGAGAATACCAAGGCTTATACGTTACGATACACAGTACTTGCCACGAAAGATTAATAAAACTCGTGTATATTCAGCCAGTGGTTGCAATGAAAAAATGAACCAATAATTATTACACACACACACACACACACACACACACACACACACACGACGACCTTTTTTCTTATTGACTGGTAACAGTTACCAACAGGACCTCTACGAGTTCCCATATCTTAAGGCTGCACCTTGTCTTACTTGAGCCCAAACCATCAGCAAGTTGAAGCAGACCTACTATCGTAAGACCCAATTCCCGCACAGCATCCCGCTGGAAATGTTTTCGTTTTCACTCCTTTCAAAAGTATACGTATATAATTGAAGCATAGTGACAAGGAAGCAAAACGGAAGGGAGGGAAAGACAATAAGGAATCAAAGTTCACGTATATTTCTAACGTTTTATACTGTTACATGAGGATAACCCATTTTCTCTCTGAACGTAAGCTTTGTGCAGTCCTGGTGTTAGAAAAATGAAGCACTGAAGCTCTTCCTTGAGTTTCTTTCTCACCTGCTTAGCTATATATACTCATACACAAATGGCCATTATGATTTGCCCCAGTCCTTTTGTAATAGGCTATTCAAGATCAGTCTCTCATGATCATGGTAATCATAATCATCACACTAAGTCAGTCCACTGCATGAAAAAGGTTTCTCCCATATTTTTTTCAGTCTAACTTATTGGATGACAGTGTGTACCATCCAATCACAGCGTATCGCCAAATCTCACATCACATTTTTGTAGTCTGTTTGCATTTTCCTCTCACTCCATCATTTCCTCTCACTCCGTCATTTCCTCTCACACAGTTTAGCTACCCTGGTTGCACAGTTCTTATATGTTATACTATTAACGTGAGCTGCCCACATCCATTTCTGCTCCCCCCCCTCCCCCTGTGGTGATAATATCATCTACTTTCGTCTGTTCCCTTATTCAGGAATCTTTCATTTTCTCACTCAGTGTGACTCCTAGCATAATTCTTTCCATTGTTCTATGGACAAACCAAATTTTTCGATTTAAGGCATTTTTTAGACTTCACGTTTCCTATCCGCAAATCAGATCAGGAAGAACCCATAGCCTATATACCTGTTTCTTTAGGTATTCTTCATGTAATTATTGTACATAGCTTACCGAAAGCCCTCCATTCCATTCCTGGTCTTCCCTTAATTTTATTGTTTTGTTCTACCTGAATTGCTTGCTCTAGGTATACTAGTCCATCGGCTGGGGGGGTTCCCGTAGAAATTTTTTGTACCCTAAGTTCCTCTTTTAATTCATAAACTAGACCATCTGGGGTGTCATAAAAACGAGGGTAGACTTTTGGCATGATGGTCAGTTGGCAGAAATTCAGGGCTTTATATGAGGCAACTGTGGCTATAATCGGACCCAAAAATTGAGGGGTGGGAAATTCAATGTTGTATATCTCCATCATAAATCACTGTATAATAATGAATCACCTCTCAAAATGTTTGTATTTAGAACCTCTACACAATGGTATATGATACATGACATTATATTTCACAGGTAGGTCACTAGAGGTCAAAAGGTCATGAAAATTTAAGTTTGCTTATATTTTGAGTATCCCACCAATATTTGCCATTCTAGCTCAAATGCAAGATTATTTTGGATAATTATTAGCTAAATCCTTTACTTTGGACTTCAGTACACATATTCCAACATTGTGGAAGGATTATGACACACATTACCCTCTTTCATCTCACTCTGACATTTACAGAATTTACAACAAGGTAGGCCTTTGTTTCGACACTTGCATCTTACATTGGCACATTGCATACAAGTACATACTACTGCAAACTCATCTGGAATTGGATTTACTCCTGCATCTGGCAGAAGCACTTCATCTACTTCTTTATATCCATACTGTGTTGGTTCAAGCAATATTGGACTGTGTGACAAGAGTGAGGTCATGTGGTAAGTAGTGTAGAATGAACGCATGATGTGCGCTTCCAAGGAGTGACTAGTTGGAGGCAAATCATCAAGGCAAGCCCTCTTACTTTGGTGGTACTGGAAATTTCTGAGTGCATTCATTGTCTTGCATGGGGTCCCAAGCTTGATCACTTGAACTAGATATTCTTCAGCAGTTAAATTCTGAGTTTCCATGTCACAAGTGAGCTTGCCAAAATGCTGTAAGTACATCCTTGGCTTAGCTTTCAATGCAGAATATTTGGTGCCTACTTTACTTGTATAGTCACACCCAGTCAAGGCATGAACTGCAGGAAGAACTTTACATAACTCTCCCCCAAGTCGCATTGCCAGAGTGTGCACTGGGATGAATCTAGATGATTCTCCAACCCCTGCTTTAACCCACAGTTCACAAAGACCTGACAGCTGAAATTGATCCCAATAATAGGACATCAGGACTAAAACATTTGTGTCTTGAGAGAGCACTATTATTGATTTCATACCTCTTTTCACCAAGTGACTTGCATGTGGAATAGTTTTGTCATCTGCTTCTTCTAGATTTGTATTAAGTTCCTTACATTCACATGATGACCCTCTGATTGAAGAATAGCAAGATATTGTATATTCTGATCCGGCAAACTGACTAACCACAATCTCCACATTTGGAAAGAGATCATTTGCTTGCCTCAGGGTTTCCTCGTGGAGTAGTGACTGGAGCTTCAACTTGTTGTTTCTTGATGGCCAAAATCTATCCATATCCACAGGTAATGGAGTCTCTCTTCTGATATCCTGGAGTTCAATGGGTGCATTCTTCTCACGTCGCTTCCTCTCTGAATCTTTGACAGATTTTTCTAGGTATGAATCAAACACTAAGTCTATTCTCTGAGCATACTTTGTTGACATTTTGGTGAATTTTAGCAAAGCATCTGTGAATTGGCCAAAGTTTGAATATTGTTTTGTTCCAGTTTTTCGAACAGTTGCCATCACATCAAGTATGTATCCAGTCTGTGTTAATTCTGGACATGGTTTTCTTGAATCTTCCTTGCTAAGGTTCTTTTCCAACTCTAGTACCATGGTGCTTTTTCTTGCCTTGCTCATTAAGCCATCTGCATCACCAAAGAGTGGAGATGAAGATGATACGTCATACTCCAGCAATTCCTTCATCTCCCTTCCCCGAACCTTAGCAACCTCCAGTAGCTGCTGCATTCGTCCATCTTGATTATGTGATGATTTTGGGCTTTTCTTCAGTGCATGAGCGGTAGTTGTACTATGGATTGATCTGAATGTCTGAAGGTTTGTTCTGTGGATTGGCTCACCATATCTTACAGTCTTTTTAATGAATCGTTCTTTTCTGAATTTGTCATAGGCAGCCTGTCCAATGGCTGTAACATTTAAGAGCTGTTTTCGGATTTCTTCTGTCATTATTTCTCTAGTTTGGATATTGTGAAGCTTAGGTTCATGCGTTGGTATCATGAAAGGGTTCTCCGTTCTCTCAATAACGTTCAGAATGGATTGAATGTTCCTCTCATCGCTTTCGGTTGTAGCTGTACTGAATACCCTGTTGGTTTCTGTGTCATATGATGCTGTATTGACCCCGCTAACTTCTCGGTACAAATTTGTTATAGCTAACATTTCATGGTAAATTAGCTCCCACCTTGCCACACACTGCTTCTGTCTTGTTCTGCCAATAATTCCAGAGGCACTTTTCTGAGACTTATTGATGGTCTGTTCAAGTGCCATATCTGCTCCAACGGCCTTGAATTTCCCTTTTGTTTGTTTTACCACAAATTTTCCGGCATCGAATGCTTCATGTACTTCAGGGTGAGTTTCTGGTAGCCGGTGCATATCTTCCAGATACAACGAACACCATCGTAGGTAGTTGGTCGAGTCAAAAGCAGCAAATAGTGGAAGAAGATCTTGTATTGCTTGAAGATGGAGAGCCCAGTTACCCTCACGGTCACTTCTTAAGAGATTCTCAATATTGGACATGAGTGAAATGAATGTATCCCAGTAATGGAAAGTTTCACTCTGTGCGCTGCGGATTTGGATGAAGTGATCAAAGGCATCCAAAAGGGTTGTACAAGTTCTTTGGAATTTCTGTAGTGCAGCCACACTAGACTCTCTTGATTTTTCTTTAATTTTAGATTTCAGGTTCTGAACGATTTCCAGTTGTTCTTTATACTTGAGCAAGTTGTCATCCTCCTTTAGAAACTCAGCCCACTGTAACCGGCTCAAAGCTTCTTTCAGTAATTGCATTCCCTTCAATGTTCTGGCATAGTACTTTGCATTTATCACAGCATCAACGACATTTGGGCCAAAGACACTACTTTCTGTGAGAGTACTTTCTGCACCACTTCCCTTCAGGTATTTTCCAAGGCATCCTAGTGCCACTTTTGCCATGTGAAATGAGCCCAAGCAAAGTACAATGCTCTTGAACTCACCAGGTCGAAGAAGCTGTACCTGACGGGCAATACGATATACACCTTCATCACATGTTACTGGCAGTACTGATTGATCAAGGTGCTCAAGGAACCCCAGTAGATTCTTCATTGCAGTGTACACAACTTCATACCTTGTGACAGGATGTGGCAATACTGGGAGGAACCCAACCCTTTTACATTGTAGGTTTTCTGACGATAAGATTGAGTTTGTGGCACTCCATATTGGCATTTCTTGACATGTCGGTTTCGTGTCTACGCGTTTTGCATCTATGTCCCTAAGGTCCAATCTTGTTAACAACCAGGCAGTATCTTGAGTTCGTATATCCTGCAGTAGAGCTGTTTTCCTGGAATGAGTCTCTGCAACTTTGTAGTCTTCTGGGAGGTCAGGTTTTCTGGAAGGTTTATAAAACTCTTTCAACTGTTGGCACTTAAGGTTTGCGTGAAATGACTTTGAACCATGTTTAACTCCAGCTTCTGATACTTTTGGTTTCCTCTTATGAGATGTGCTCTCATCCTGGAACACAACAGTGACCGTGTCATGTGTCCCTTCCATCCCTGACAGAGTGGCTTCATCATGATCGAAGTTATCAAATGCAGCTACTGTAAAAACTGATGGGTCAAAATGACTAGGGAATGGGATTTGCTCCTCACCACTAGCAACAATGAACATGGCCATATCATTATGGTGGCGAGCAAGTTCATCATAGCTAGAACATAATCCAAATCTTGAAACTAGTGATCAATGTGGCACTTTTGCAAGTATCATAAATGGCTTGGGAGTTCATGATGTGAAGGGGTGTACGCTTTCTACCACCATTGAGAACATGAAACATGATTTGGAATAGGCTCTGCATTTGCCTCACTTTAGCTGGTGAGACAGGTGGATCCTCAGTGGCGGATGATTCATAGTCTGACTCCGATTCCTGGTCCTTATCTGTAATAACAGTGCAGGCCTTATATGCATTGACATCGAAGTTGAACAGGTGGCCAAGAAAACCTAAGGAGAGGTTCTGGGATTACAGTACTATTCCATGCCATTGGAATGGCTTTGAAGCATAAATAATATTAAATAAAACATCTTCAGTAGTTTAATAGAATCCTAATATAAGTGAAAGCACATAATAATTGTGAAATAGAATGCATACACAATTTCAGCGGAAAAAATTGCCTTATTTTTCTGTTTATGGAAATTCAGTTTTTTTCAATTTGTACCTTTACTATATTTTGGGTAATAACGAAATATGACTCGTTGGAATATGTGTACTGAAGTCCAAAGTAAAGGATTTAGCTAATAATTGTCCAAAATAATCTTGCATTTGAGCTAGAATGGCAAATATTGGTGGGATACTCAAAATATAAGCAAACTTAAATTTTCATGACCTTTTGACCTCTAGTGACCTACCTGTGAAATATAATGTCATGTATCATATACCATTGTGTAGAGGTTCTAAATACAAACATTTTGAGAGGTGATTCATTATTATACAGTGATTTATGATGGAGATATACAACATTGAATTTCCCACCCCTCAATTTTTGGGTCCGATTATAGCCACAGTTGCCTCATATAAAGCCCTGAATTTCTGCCAACTGACCATCATGCCAAAAGTCTACCCTCGTTTTTATGACACCCCAGATGGTCTAGTTTATGAATTAAAAGAGGAACTTAGGGTACAAAAAATTTCTACGGGAACCCCCCCAGCCGATACATTAATACGTAGGATATTCATTAACATGTTCTAATTCTTTACCTCCTACTTACACTACATTAGACTGAAAACATGGGTGTTAGACATGATTTTCATCTTCATATTCATTATGAAGTCTACAATCGAACTCTCGCTGTTTAGAACAGTTATCATTTCTTATAATTTCACCTCTGATTCAGTGTAAAGGACTATGTCCTATGGAAATCTAAGACTGTTAACTCGATCATTGCTTATGTTAATTTCTTTGTTAACCTAAACGAATTTTCTAAAAATATCCTCTGGGCATACATGATAACTTGAATGAAAACGTTCCTCTTGGTCCGAAAATTCTTTTACTGGTATAATTGCCTATCCTTATGGAGCTTTAAAGGGGCTGTGCTATATCTGTAAATATCTTGTAGTGTTCTGACATGGTTTTATTTTTTTCTACATCTTGTCTTCGAATTGCTCTCCATTCATCCACAATAGGTACTTTTACTGCATTGTCTTTCCTCTCATACTATGAATTAATTTAACTCTAAGCCCTTGGCCACCCCGTTTGGGATACATGGCGTCTGACAATGAATGATGATGAATCATCCACTCCACTAACTCCTTGTATTATTCACTGTGACTGTCGATTTAATTGGCCTTATGCCATCTCAGGATCATGAAAGATGCAAGCAATAATCTGTCCGCTTCTTCATATTTACTACGAGTATATCTGCAAGGCCGTGGATTAATGCCTTCCATCAGATGAAGTCGTTGTTGCTGTATTATTATTATTATTATTATTTTTTTTTTTTATTTTTTTTTTTTAATAATGAGTCCGACTCTGGGCATAGGCTTCACAGCCTGCTATCAAGGCCCAGCAGTCCTCCTACATACCATACACCTCTACATGTCACCACTTCGGCGCTAACACCCACCGTCCATATTGAAGACATGCTAGGGCTGTCTCATACAGGACTGGTGTATTGGTATCTTACCATCATATGACTGTTTTCTTCAGTTTAGAAAGAGACATTTCGATCTCTAGCTGTTAAATATAGTAAACACTTCATTAAGCACGTCACCATTTGAGCCCACTCTATAGCTGGATAAATTTACCAGGTAGTAGCAAGAATAAATGAAGATGTCTTATCAGAGCAGAAGTTAGGTGAAAATATCAGCATGCCAGTTTTTCTTCCAGCTACAATCACAACATTGTTGGCATCATATATCGTTTCTCACAGTGGCATATTCGAGAACCAGGAAGTGAGTTGAAAATTCCTGATCCTTTCGTGCATTATGACGAAATTATGCCATAAGTTTTAGTCGCAATCGCAAAAGCAAGGAAGCTGTGCGCGAATACAAAGTTAAATTGCCTACATAATTCGATTCACTTTTTCTTGCGACATTCAGGGCAAAATATTGCGAGAAAAATATTACCACTACTAGCGCAATGTCCTTTTCTTTAAGTATTCTAGAATTACAGCGGAAAAGCCTGAACAAGGAGGAAGGTGAGAGTTCAGTTAGCATATTAACATTCATTTGCAACGAACTGATAGACAGATAGACAGATAAATAGATAGCTAGATAGATAGATAGAGGTAGGTAGATAGATAGATAGACAGATAGAGGTAGAGGTAGAGAGAGAGATAAATAGATAGCTAGATAGATAGATAGAGGTAGGTAGATAGATAGATAGACAGATAGAGAGAGAGAGAGATTGATATGAAATTGAAAATAAACATACACGAAAGAATGGGAAGGAATTTAAGAGGAAACGGGAGATGAATTATGATTGAGGGAATGAGAGTAGTATGTATGTAAAAGAAGGGGAGGGAGGAGGGGAGGAAGCTTGTGGTGATCCAGATAGAATAGGGAGATTATTGAGAGAAGCTGTAGAGGAAGGATGACAAAATACTGCGAAGAGATTCATGCATAATAGAGATACTCGTATATGGATAATGGAGGAAGTGAAAACATGTACCTTTTTATGAAAAACAGAAAAAAAGGAAAAGAAGCATACAGGGAAAACAAGAAAACGGTGAAGATAGTAGTATAAATTATACAGACTTTGTTGATCAACCTTGTCATCGTGGCGTGAATTCTAGTACACGCAAACACCAGCTGTGACAGATGCTGTAGCAAAAGTTAGTTTTCTCAACAAACAATGTGAAGGCATTAACATCAGTGCTAGAATAACACAGTTTGACTGGAGGCTAAATACCACAGTCGGAGCCGAAAAAACGAGGTGTGTTACTCTAGGATATCAAACGAATGAGAAGGACGATCAGAAGCAAAATACAGCTCAATTCAATTACTGCAACGTCACCCACGCCAGAGTTTACCTGAACAGTGAGAAGTACCGTGAAATGGATCAAGACCTCGCTTTCGAACGGAATATCTTCTATAGCTCATATAGAATCAGTTAAAATAGTCGCGTTAACCACAAAGAGGGCTGTCCCATCTCACTGATTGGATATAAGAAACTGTATCGGCTTATAGTTTTTTTATGTCAGTAGGCAGTCAGAGAAACTTAAGAATGACGTCACCGACAGGAATAAGAAAAATAAAAAAACAATATCACAGTACAAAGGAGGGCTTATGCTCACATCTTCTCAGAACATACAGTGAAATTAGAATCAAATGACGAATCCACCATTGTCCATCGATGGTCATCACACCACCCCTCCTCACCTCATCACCTGGGTTTAGGCTCACACTGTCTATTGAATACCATCCAATAACCCACCATATCGCTGTCCTTGATGCCATTATACAATACCTTTCTCCAAAAATTGCAGAGCACAAAACCATTCTCACGCCCAACTTCCCTTGAATAGCACACAAAATCACCAGTTAAACCCATCTGTGGAGGGTGGGCTCGGACCACCGTTTTCCCTACTAGCATATATATATATATATATATATAGAGAGAGAGAGAGAGAGAGAGAGAGAGAGAAACGGACGGACTAGGGGGCGGACGCACAGACAGACAGGGGCAGATAGATATGGACTGAGAGTATTCAGAGCAGTAGATGAGACAGAAGGAAACTGTGATAGTAAACGGACTGATGACGAGAGAGAAGTGGACGGGATGGGAAGAAAAATGAAGATGTAAGAGAAAAATTGTTTGAGAGTGCGTGTGTGCGTTTGTGTGTGTAATACACCGGGTCGGTCAGGAGCACTTGATGGTCGTGATCGTCAGCTTTTTACCCTCCCGGAAGGGAGCTGAGAGCTCATATAGTCCGATCTAAGGGCAAGGCTGTGACCTTCACACACGCACACACCCGTCCCTTTGCTCAAAGGGGACAGTAACCACCCACTTCGTCAGTGAAACTTTTCGCAACCTGAGCGAGGCGCGAACTCCCGACCACCAGTTGGCAGGCGAGAACGTTACCACTGCACCAGCGAGCGGTGTGTGTGTGTGTGTGTGTGTGTGTGTGTGTGTGTGTGTGTGTGTGTGTAGATGGAGAAGGAGGAGGAGCACAAGGAGGAGGAGCATGAGCAGGAGGAGAATTAGGAGGAGGAGGAGGAGAGGAAAATGTAAAATTGTATTGCAAAAAAGTGGACATTGAGATGGAAGATCTTGGAAGCGAAGAAAAAGGTAAAATTCTTAGTTTAAATACGAAATTTAATAGCATATATGTCTTCTGACTTCACTTTTATTACCTCCGCCATTGAAGTTGAAGGTAATGTATTTGCCCGTGTCTGTTTATCGGTGTTTGTCCGCCTGTTTGTGAACAAGATTTATATAAAAAAAATTGGTAACGGATATCAGTGTTCCTAGTGGATGGGAGGACAGTGGTGAAATGAAAAGGGTATTCGGCGATTTTTACGAGTATCCGGATCAAACTGAGGGAACAAATAATAATTTCCATTGAAGCTTGCGAAGATATACGCTCTGTGAGATTGTGCAACAGGACAGGCTGGCACCTTAAAATTAACTGACTATTTGAGACTGTAAAAGTATTCGCATAGGATGAAAGAAAAATTTCAGAGGCAGATCGCTAGTTTTATTGCTGTTGGCGGAGGTATGCGCTACCTTAGATTCTGTAAGAGAAGACTAAGGCCATAGAATTATTTGACTGTCTACGAGAGACCTCTATTTCATGATTTTTTTTTTTTTCTTATTCGCCGTTCATCCCGTCTTTCTCTTTTGTGTTCGTTAAATGGCTCTCTTCTCTGCACTTCTATATCTATTTTTCTCAGAAGAGTTTGGCATTCCTTCGTCTCTCTCTCTCTCTCTCTCTCTCTCTCTCTCTCTCTCTCTCTCACACACACACACACACACACACACACACACACATACACACACACACACACACAGTTCCCCCTTCTACTTCCATACTCCTGTCTTTGTTCCTATTTTCGCTGTTTTAACGCCTCAGTTATCATTCTTTTTCTTTTCTGGTTTCTTTCATTACATTTTCATATTTACTCTCTACTATACTATCATCTTTCCTCTACCCCTCTCCCACTTCCACTCGCTTCTCATTTCTACTCTCACACCCTCTCACAGCTACTCCCCTCACTCCCACTCCGTCTCTCCTCCATAATTACTCCCACTCACCTATATATCGTCCACTTCCATTCCCCTCACTCCTCTACATTTCTTTCCTACTGTCACTTCCACTGCCTTTCTCCTGCACTCTCACTTCCATTCTCTCTCTCTCCTCCACTCCCACTCCAGTTCACCTCTGCCCTTTTTTCCCACTCCCAATGCTTTCAGTCCTCCACCCACCTGCCCTCCTTCCATCTCCTCCACTCCCGCTGCCTCTCGCGTCCATTACTCCAATTAATCTCTCCTTCTTCCACTTCCACTGCCCTTTCTCTTCCCCTGCCACACACATTTCCTCTACCTTCACCCCAACTGATCTCTAAACTCTTCTTTTCGTCCCACAATTGTGTCGTCTTTAATTCCTCTCGCACTGCTTGCTTATATGTTCCCATTGTACCTCTACTTTCACTGCTTCTTCTCTCTCTTCCCAACTCCTGCTCACCTGCCTCCTCTACTTCCACTATTATCGTCTACCTCTAATCACTCTTCCACTCCCTTTCTTCTCCGACTCCTTTCTTTCATTCTCACTCCTGCTCTCCTCTTCTACCACTTCCACTCTCCTCTCACTTCTTCTCATTCTCTCTCTCTTTCATTCATCTCCATCCTCCATCCCACTCTCACTCTCACTCCCACTCCCCCCACCCCTTCACACCCCGCACACTCACATCCCAGACTAAGTAAGGTAATGCTCATTAGGCTTATCAGCCCTTGTGTACCTCCGCCTCCATTCTCTTTATTGCCTCTCCTTTAGGCTTTTCATCTTCTTCTGCTTCTTCTTCTTCTTCTTCTACTCCTCCTCCTCCTCCTCCTCCTCCTAATTTTCTGTCTGTTTGTCTGTCGGTCGGTCTTAGGTCTCACCCTCTCCTGCCCCCGTCCCCCCTCTTCCCCTCCCTCGATTCCTAAGCCTCATTGTCCTACCTCGTCCCAATTAAGCCACGTAAGAGCCAAAGTCTTTATAAAATTCCCTCCTTTTTCCGTCTTGCCTTGAGGGATCTTGGTAGTCCATATAGGCAATGTTTTCAGCAGCTTATTAGACTCTACTGCATCTGTATATGGCACACTATCGTGTATCTCACTTATACAATCTTCGTGAAGACTACAAACTGATAAATAATGCAGAATTTGTAATATGCTAAATAATTTGCGAAGAAGCAAGTCATAGAATCCGCGATAATGCTGCCTGCTTATCCAAGAGCGAGTTCTAAAGGAAATAGTCGGACGTTTAGCAGAATGATAAGGTACGTGTTTGCCCATGCTAAGGTAAAAGCCCCGGCCCAGATAAAAGAGAAAGCCTGTATTGACGATTGATTCCCGGTGATGTGGCTTAGGAACGTATTATCGATGTACAGGAGGTCCATACATAACACTCCTGTTCCACTCTGAATGGTGTTTAACATACTGAGGGATGTGTGGTGTGGTGTGCTGAGGTGTTGTGGTGTGGTATGGTGGACTGATAAGTATTGTGTGCTGTGATGGCTGAATACCCGTTACATGAAGCAGGAGTGAACTGGCTTAAGTGGTCAAGTGAAAGGCCAACCATCACATCAGCATGTTATGTGAGGTAACAGAGAACAGCGTCGTCATGTGAGAGGATTGGTGTATTTTTGCAGTGTGAACCACCTCATCGCGAAAAAAAAAAAAAAAAAAAAAAAAAAAAAAAAAAAAAAAGTTAATCTTTTCCAGTTAACACCAAACAGTTTTGTTCAGGTGAGATTGAGTCATAAGAATCGGACAGAATTAATACTGGTACAACCAACCCCTACATGAACGGAACAATTTTACTCTTCCGCTCCAGCTTATACCAAATTATTCTATTCAGCCGAAAGTGAGTCATGAAAGACAGAGAGCGGTTAACTGGAGTAGTGTAATTCAGTCGGGTGAAATACAGATTAATGTTGTGCTGTGGAGAGATTGATGGACGAAATTTAGTGGGGTTAAGAGGACTGACAGCATGATGAGGCGGCAGTGGACCAAAACACTGTGCTGGAATGAGAGCGAATTTGGCTGACGAGGTAACTATGACACCGAAGGACGAAAAATGGGTCACTCCATAAGCCAGATTGTGCTGCATCAAAGGGGCTCATTTGCTATATGGATCCGGATTGTCCGGGGACTGACTTATTTTGCCGGGAACAGATAAATATCTCTCATTCCTTTAATCACCGTCACGGCTCACACTGTCACCTTTAGTCTAGCCTTCTCTAGAGCCGCCTGCTCCAGTGAGTCGAGAATACTTTTATATTCTATAAGAAGGTGACGTTGATTTCTGTGCGATGACGTATGTCATATATTGCTCTTGCTATTTACAGAAATATCATTCAGTACATATATAAATATAAATATAAATATAAATAAATTAATAAATATATATATAAATAAATAAATATCTATCTATATATATATATCATCAGCCGTTTGAGTATCCACTGCAGGACCGGCCTATCCCGACCGAAGTGGGGACGATACAGCCAATGTATATCTACCAAGTGGCTTAGGCTGTCTGGTAGAGATTGTATGTAGGGTGAAAAGTGCTTGTAAGTGCAACTGTAGTGTTGGAGTGGCTTTGGATGTGTGTGTAGTCTGTGAACCAAGTCTAATCGGCTCGCTCAAGCCGACTGGGTGCAAGCATACTGCATAGTATGCGACACTGGTTCAACCACAGCACCCCTTATGTCCGCCAAGCAGTACGTGGCCAGAAGAACGTTCCCAAAGTTTATTACCCTGGCGGGGTGCGAACCCTCGTTGTCCAGTGTACGAATACGCGCACTTTACCACTGTACCACGGAGGCTCTCTCTCTCTCTCTCTCTCTCTCTCTCTCTCTCTCTCTCTCTCTCTCTCTCTCTCTCTCTCTCTATATATATATATATATATATATATATATATATATATATATATATATACTGTATATATATATATATAGATAGATATACATATATATATATATATATATATACTGTATATATATATATATATATATATATATATATATATATATATATATATATATATATATATATATATATATGTGTGTGTGTAATGCATAACAAACGCCTTTACACTGTCAATATGTAAGTATGAGAGAGAGAGAGAGATCTTGTAATAAGGAAGAGGATGAGCAATAGAGGGTGTATTAACAAATTTCAATACTATGAATAAGGGAGATGCGATGAGGGAAATTCAGTGGTTAACCCCTCCAGTATTAGAAGTCTCGTCTAACCCGTTTCACTTGAGGGTGTATTTTGGTGCTATGATTTTGCTGCCTTCAGTCGGTTTATAGAACCTAGGACAGACCTCTGGTACTGAAGGGGTGATGGAGGCTGTATTTAAATCCTGAGGTTCGAAAAGTTACTCCAAACGTGTTGTAAGTTGACGTGAGTAAGCAAAACTGTAGAAAAAAAAATACTGAGTGAAGTGGGTAAACTCTTCCGTAAGATGACGTCTTTTTCAGCTTTTTCCTGCTACTGTCAGACGTTTATATTCCATTTAGGAGAGTATGTTCGAAATGGAGAAGTTAGGTAAACCCTCATTATTCTTAGATCTACCTTGGGATTCATCCTAAGCTAAATAAACGCATGTGATAGTAGCAAGAAGGTACGAATATTGTAGCCACATTTATCCCTACATTACACAGAAATTCTCTGAAAGCAAAATATATTTGATTGGCTTTAGTAATAAAAGAAGTAAAATTGCGATATCCTACTGAAGCCATCCTATATCCGATATGGTATATACTACTAACCCCCAACAGACTCGACCTTTTATCTAACAGTGGGGGATCATAATATGCGGGGTCGCTAGGCAATGTTGGAGGAGGTAGCCGTGCCACTATCCCTCTTTTGTCCATAGATACCCAGTCTAAGAGCCACCATATTACTATGCTCCTGTGTAAGCCTGCACCCCCGTCCCGTAGGGTACTATCGGTCCCCGATAAACTCGACCTGGGGTGTATGACACTCGGGATTGCTAGGCAGTGAGACTGTTGGAGGTGGTGGTCGTGTTGTCCCTCCTCGGAACCTTCTCACTTCACCCTGCACTCTCTCTCTGGCGAGCTGCGGTCATTTGGGCCTTCTTCCAGTGTTCATGTGGGAGGTGTACTCTGGGAGGCTATCCAGGTAGGAGGCAGTTGGAAGTGTATCCAGTGAAGAATGGAAGGTGTCACAGTGCTGTTAGTTGAAGACGCCGCCCTCTGTATACAGTGCTAGAGACGTAAACAGCGTATAACCGCTCATTAGCTAGACTCCTGTAGCATCCCCTGAAAGAGCAGACCAGTCTCAGAGTGGGAACGTCAGCCTGGGAAGAAGAAATAAACTTAGGTATGTGTCAGAGGGCGACTACCTTCCATTCCCCCCACTCCAGCCGACATGAGAAAAATGAAAGTTCCACACAAGGGAACAGCCCTGGTGGCCCTGGTGACCGTATCCCCTCCCCACGGGATGGGAAGGGAAAGGGGTTGGATCATAGAGGTAGGTTGGATCAAGGCTCAGGGGCAAGCGAGAGATTGGATGGAGGGGGTGCAGAGAGGAGGTGAGGAGAATTAGCACGGTCAGCTCCTGAAAAAGAAAGTAAGTACAGGTGACCCACCCCTCCCCTCCCCCTGAGAGGAGGGGGGGGGTCAGGTACGTGGCCACAAGATGAAGAACAAAGAATACAGAACACAAAAAGAATCGATAACAAAAGAAGAACTCATCATAATCCCTGAGAAAACCATGTCTTGAATCCAGGGTAAATATACCTGTAGCCTGACAGGAGTGTCCCGCGACACTCATGCGGACTGGGGCTGAAGGCCCGGGCACAAACAACACTAAAAACTAAAAGCTGAAGGTAACAAGAAGAAAAACTGAAACAAGGACAATCGCTTCAGGATTCAGAGTTACTACTGAAACAAGTAACCCACAGCGTGAGTTGGGAAACAGGAGAAATTCGCGCACAGCAAGACAGACTAGAAACCAGAGCTGTTGGTGCTGAAGCGAGGGAGTGACCTGTCCCGCCAACACCTGGGTCAAGCAGAGTGAGGACAGAGAAGAGGTAAGGGGGGTACTATACGAGTTTACTGGCTGTGCAGATGTTTTTGGCGGGATTCTATCTCCGCAAAATTGCGGTAAAGCTCCATCTGCGTCATGCAGAATTCAAGGGAGATTACCCTACGGCGAACTAAATGCAGACTCCCGCACCTTGTCACAATGAACAAAGACATTGTTGAACTAAAGGTTAGACCTCTAAAAGGCAGTAGTTTCTTGTTGAATGATGTATTTTGTCAGTGATCATGTTGCTGTTGTTGTTGTTGGTGGTGTTGATAGGGTGGTGGTGCATAAATCTCATCTGCACTATCCTCATTCAGGGGATTGTATGATTAGCAGCAGAATGGCACCTTTTTTTTCTTTTTCTTTTTTTTTTTTTTTCTTTTTTTTTTTTTTTTTTACGCAAGGAAGAAGGAATCAAAGGTCAGGAGCCTGCAAATTGTTTCCACGAAGAAAAAACAAAAACAAGTTAATAGAGAGCCAAATTCAAGATCCGTTCATTTCGAGATGCCTGGACACACTGCGTTTGAAAGACTGGAGATCATAGGCAGTTGGAAATAGAGACAAAGGGAGACAGTTCCAGAGGTGACCTGATGCATACATGAAGGACTGGGAGCAGGGGCGTACCTATAGATCTGGGGTGCCCGGGAGGCTAGGTTCTTTGCGGGGCCCCCCTCCAACACCTAAATACAGGGGGCCCCCGAAAAGCTAGGGCCTGCCATAGGTATACTGTAAAAGAACTGTGGGCAGGCTTTATAGTGTAACAGTTTAACATTCGTAATCCTTGCCATAACTGGTTTTTAATTAACAAAGTACATTTTTCGGGTGTGTTTTACAGTGTTATTAATGAAAATGGTAAAAATTTTCGATGCTAATGTTACGATGAAGCAACCCACCTAACCTCACCCTACCCAGCCTAACCTACTGTAAGCTAAGGTAAACCTAACTCATCAGCACCAAAAACAATTATCAGATTCATCAAAGCATTAATAAAATTGTAAAGCATCAGGAAAATGTATTTTGGTCACTAAAAACCAGTTATGGCAACTTCTAAATATTGTCCCGTAATCCTCTCAACTCTATAAAATAACAAAAACGAAACCATATATATTTATATACACTACTGCAATAGAAAGTATTTCCAGTAATTTATACTCACAATTAGTCGTAGACAGTACTGTTGTTTGTTATAAAAGCCAATTTTCAAGAGCCGGCTGTGCTGCACCCACTAGTTTCAATGTCAGGTGGCGACTGAGACCTTGTAGTCACGTGTCTCGAATGTATCGGAAGGTTTAGGCTTGGTTACAAGTTGCCAGATATCTCCTTCTCAAAACTTATCTAATATCTCAGCCGGGATTGTCGGGCTGATAAATACATATATTTTTAAATATTAATATAAAGCTTTTAAATTTTTACGGTTTTTGGGGGCCCCCCTCAATTGGGGACCCGGGGGGCAGTTTCAGACAGCCCCCCCTCCCGCCCCCCCCCCCCTCAGTACGCCACTGACTGGGAGTAACGTTTAATTCTTGCATTAGAGTTAGAAAAAAAGGATGAGAGTTTGTTGCTAGACGGGTGCTACGCGCCCACCATAGTAGTGGAGGGATGCATGCAGACAGTTCAGAGGAGCAGTGACCATTGAAGTGGCGATAGAAGAGAGATAAAGATGCAACAGTGCGGAGAAGGGACAGAGGTTGAAGAGAGCCAGTAAGAGGAGGAGAGTTAATGAGACGAAAAGCCTTTGACTGCACCTTGTTGAGAAGAGCTGTGTGGGGAACCTCTCCATACATGAGAGTTGTACTCCGCACAGGGGAGAATAAAACCCGGGTACAAAGTCAGCATCTGTGCAGGAGCAAAGAATGTATCGAGTCAGCTTATCACACTTAATCTCTTGGAAGCAGATTTTACAAGAGGGGTAATATGTTCTTTCCAATATAAATCTCGAGAGAGTGAAACCCCAAGTTTGTTCAGGGGTGATGCAGGATTGAGCTGGGTACTGCTGTGGAAGATTTTGTCGGGTTTATAGGTGTAAGAACTGAGTTTCTGATGCATTAGCAACAATGAGATTATTTTTACCCCGTTCAGAGATATGAGCCAAGTCAGACATTAGGTTTGCCATAGTCTCATCCCCTGTACTGTATGTTGAAGTCACTGCTGGGATGGACGCTGTGGGAAGCGAATGGAAAGGTGAATGATAGAGTCATCAGCGTATGAATGGATAGGGTTAGATGTACAGCTTAGAAGGTCATTGATGAAGAAAAGAAAGAGAGTTGGTGATAAGACAAAGCCATGAGTAACACCACTATTAATAGCTCTATGAGAAGAACGGTGGCCATCTACAACAGCAACTATAGGATGACCAGAAAGGAAGTTAGTGATGAATGCACAGATAGAAGGATAAAAACCGGAAGAGTGCAGCTTGGAAATCAAAGATTTATGCCAGACTCGATCGAAGGCCTTTGAAATGTCATGTACAATGGCAAAGATTTCGCCAAAGTCCCGAAAGAAGGATGACGAGGAGTCTGAATGGTATGTGAGAAGATGGCCATTGGGGCGTCCCTGGCGGTACCCATACTGACGATCAGAAAGAAGGTTGTGATAGGAAAGTTTTTTTTTTTTTTTTTTTTTTTTTTTTAAGAATTTACTCGAAAACTTTTGAAGAACAGGATATTAAAGCAATTTGGCGATAGTTAGAAGGATGGAAACGGTCATCCTTCTTTAGGACAGGCTGAATGAGAGCAAACTTCCAGCAAGAAAGAAAGGTGCAAATTGACAGACAAAGGCAAAAAGAGCTTAACTAGGCAGGGTGTACGCACAGAAGCACAGTTCTTGAGGACAACAGGAGGGATCCCATCAGGACCATATGTCTTATTAGTATCAAGGTCAGTGATGGCAGAAAATACAGCAACTGAAGAAATTTTAATGTCAATCATGAGGAAGTCAGAGGGGGTAAGTGATGGAGGAACAGCACCGGAATGGTCTAAGGAAGTATTGAAGGCGAGAGTCTGAGGGAAGAGATCTGCCCTCTCAGTATAAGAATAACTACAGAGTCATCAGAGTCGAACAAAAAAGGGAAGGATGATGAGGTAAAGTTGTTAGAAACGTTATTGGCAAGGTCCCAGAAGGAGCGGGAAATAATTCGAGTCGGAGAGTTGTGAGCATTTAGTACAAATGAAATTATTTTTAGCAGAGCGAAGAACAGACTTAGCACGATTCCGAGCAGAAACATAAAAGAGATGAGATTCAGGAGTGGGTTGGCTCCGGTTCCTTCTGTAGGCCTTCTCTTTGTTGTGGACAGCATTAGAATAAGTGTGATTAAACCAAGTTTTTCTTTGCATTAGTCAAAGGATATGAGAAAGGAATGTATGCTTCTATGCCCGAGAGACTAACCTCCGTAATGCGCAAGGCACACTCAGATGGCTCTCGGCCATGGAAACAATAATCATTCCAGGGATAATAAAAGAAGTACTGCCTGAGGGCCTCTTAGTCAGCAGCTGCAAAGTGCCACAACCGACGCTTCTTCGGAGGGTCCACAGGCCTTACTGGGGCGATCAGACAGGTACCTTTTTATTTGTTTAGCTCTGGTGTGCTGAATTAACTCCGTGCATTCTTGAACTCGCCTTAACTGCTGGCCGTGATGAGGGGTTTTATGCGCCAGCGTATGGAGTATGCCTCTCGCATCGGAGGGAGGGGGGAGCCTAGTCACACTGCATCGATACAGCTTTTCAGTTCATCATCTCTCTTCCTCATTCCCAATCTCATCGGTTTCTCTCTCGCCGCTGTAGTGTTGCATCCTCCCCCCCCCCACTCTCTCTCTCTCTCTCTCTCTCTCAAGCCGCAGGAGACACACAGACGAGACAAGAGGGAATCCAATAGAAACGACCAGCTCAGACGGAGAACAGACGCACGAAACGAAGTCGTAAAAAAAGTGTTTTCGGGGTAACTAAAAAATATCAGAGAAATAAAAAAAAAAAAACGGCAGACACTAAATTAGACCACCTGCCACCCTGCCTTTTCCTTTCTTTTAAACTTTTTTCCCATCCCCCACGCCCAACTCATCGTTTCCCCCAGCCAGACACCCACAGTTCCACCTTTCCATTCTCCCTTCTTCCTATCCCACTACTTCTTGTCTTCTACTTCCTTTTCCCTCTCTAATTCCTCTCTCTCTCTCTCTCCCATTCCTTCCTTCCCCTCTCTTCCTTCTTTATCAAAAAAATTTCTCCCACCCCACCTCCATTTTGCCTTGTACTGGTATCATTCCCATCTTATTTCCTTCCTTCACCTCGCCCTCGTTTCACCTCTGTCCAACAATATACCTTTCATCATTCATATCCCTTTCTTTGCATGCTCCTTCTCTCTCCTTTACTCCCTTGCTTCCCTGTCCCTGTCCTTGATCCCTCTTTCCCTCCCAGCCCTTTTATCTCTTCCGACTTTCCTCCTTCTCCTGCATTAAAATGAAATATTGCTTCCAGCCTCCGTTTCTTTCAATTCCTTTTTCTTCCTTTTTCTTCTTTTCCTCCAACTTTTCTTTCCCTTCTACCGCGTCTTCCCCCAACCCCCTTCTTTCCTCCTATCCTTCTTCTCAAATCCCTCCACCTCTTCCTCCCAGCTCATTCTCCTTTCCTTTCCAACTCTCTTTCCTTTCCCTCCCAACCTCGCCTCCTCTTTCTCCCAACCCCTCCTCTCCCTCCAATCCTTTCTTTTTTATGTCCCTCCATTGTACCCCCTTATTTCATCCTTCATATCCTTTCCTTCCCTTTGAACCTGTACTTTTCTCCCAACTCCTGCATCCATTCGAATACTTCCTTTCTAGTTGATGCTTTTTAGTGTACTGTACATCCCATAAGTTCTCTTCCATTTCTTCCCGTTCCCACTCTCCAACCGTCTCCACCTCTTCCTACTGTTGCTGACCAGTCTCCTCCTCTTCCTTCCCGTTCATCTCTCCATCTTGTTACCCCTCCATTTCTTCCTTTCTTACTCTTCCATCTCCCCCCTCTCTCACCCCTCTGTCTTTCCTCCTCTTGCTTCTCCATCTCTACCCCCTCTTAGCCTTCCATCTCTCCTGTCACCCCCCGAAGTCTCCTCTTCTCTCTCACACCTCTCCATCTCTTTCCTTCTTTCTCCTCCATTTCTCTCCTTCTTATTACCTCCCCTTCCACACACACACGGATCCCAACCCCGTAAATAAAAGTTCTCTATATATCTTTCTCTTGTCCGAGCCACTGGGGGCCACTTAGCTCTTTATTTTTTCCAAGGCTTAAGCACCCTTGGCTATGGTGGGATCCTGCTCTGATTATTTTCCCTTTGTTGCTGATGTGTATACGTAAGGCAAAGAAATCCTGATTGTAGAGAGAAAAGGAGTAGACGGTGGGAAAGGAAAGGGGGAAGGACGGAGAGGAAATGTTTGGTTTTCAAGTAGAGCGAATAAATGAATGAAGGGTAGGATGTGAAGATAAGGAAGGAAAAAAAAAATCTGGAGATAAATGGCACGTACACTAGTGAGTGCTACTGCGACTGGGAGGAGTAATTAGTGGTGCTGTGAGGCAGTGCGTAGCGTGGTATCGTGTGGTGTGGAGGAGAGATGAAAAAGAATACAATTGGAAAGAAAGTAGGAGCGAAAGAAAGCGAGATTAAAAGAAGACAGACTGATAATGAGGGATGATTCAAGAGCAGTAATATTGCCTGTAAAAGGAAGAATGAGGGTACACTCGTATAGGAAACTGGATAAGGAAGAAGAACTGGATGAAAAAGGGGAGGAGGAGAAAGAAAACAGGTGGGAAACAAGAGTAAGAGATAAGAGAAGTTATTAGCAACGAAATTAATGGAAGGAAGAAGAAGAACGAGATGGCAGAGGAAGGTGGTGCAGAAGAAATGAATATGATGACAAATATTAGAACACTTGTCTGTACCAAATGGGTGCCTGGTTGTCTAGTGAGTTAAGGAGCTCCAACCAGATGTGTCCCATATGGGTTTATATTTAAGGGAGAGTTGGGGTTTATTGCTCACATAATGTCATATGTCTCTTCCACTTCATAAGTATTAAGCAAATTGTCTAACCAGGGCAGCTTACTGACGAACAGTTAGCTATAATTTATGTCATGTGCGCTCTCAGCTTGAGTATTGCTCACCCTTGTGGAATGGATGTGGAGAGGTTGCATTAAAACAACTAGACAAAACTCAGAACAAGGCTGTTAGAATTATTAACAACCCTGCCATTACAAATCAACTACCTCCCCTACAAGTAAGAAGAAATGTTGCCTCCCTTGCATTATTTTACAGATATTTTTATGGCAAATGCTCAGACGAAGTTGTGTCCATGGTGCCACCTCGCCATGCCTTCCCTCGTGCTACACAGGCAACTGGTAGCGCTCATGACTGGAATGTTACTTAGCCATATTGCAGAACTTCTGCCTATCAGAATTCTTTCATTCTCCGTACTGCATCTCTTTGGAACTCGCTTCCCCAGAGTTGTTTCCCTCCAAACTTCAACCTACAGTATTTTATGAACAGAGGACACCAGTAATCTGGTGTATGGATTATTATTTTTTATTCACTTGTTTCTCCTTTCTCTGTTCTGTTATTAAAAAAAACAAACAAACAAAAAGTTACGCTGCTGATGGGCCAATAATGGAGTGGATGCTAGAAATAATGTAAAAATGATTTGTGGGTGGCAAGAGTATAATTAAAAATGCCACCTTCGGAGTGAAGACCTTTAAAGGAGACGTACGTACGAACATCAGAATATAAATTTCAGACGAGGTGTTAAGAGAGAGTGATAACAGTGGAAAGCTGACTATCCCGTACCGAGACTTTGTACATGACAAGTGAATATTTCTGCACGGCAAAATGTACGGGAGACATTTTTTTTTT
Organism: Coenobita brevimanus; assembly: GCF_032717465.1. Taxonomy (NCBI): domain Eukaryota; kingdom Metazoa; phylum Arthropoda; class Malacostraca; order Decapoda; family Coenobitidae; genus Coenobita; species Coenobita brevimanus. The sequence continues at coordinate 12,931,936 of NC_136976.1, read as the reverse complement.
TTTTTTTTTTTTTTTTTTTTATATAGAACAGGAGGTTGGTGACTGACCCACTTACTGTCTGAGAAGGCTGATGGAGACTGAAACGATAGAGGCGGAAAAAAACAAGGAGGTTGTGGTGTGCCGATGGGAACAGGTTAAGGACAGAAAAAAAAAAAAAAAACAGAGGTGGAAAGGATGGTATAGAGACTGTTGATAAGTGGAGAGAAACGGAGTGGTGGGGACAGAAAGCAGTTAGAGACAGCAAAACAAGGAAGCAGTAAGAGAGGGAGAGGCATGGGGAGGGCAACAAGCAGAAAACTAGATCAAGAAAATATGCAACAGAGAAAAAGTGACAAATAGATAAAAAGGGCATGATGGAGAGAGAAAGGAGACAGGAAACATTATGTGAACAGCAGGACAGGAAGTCAGGAAGGAATGGAGGGAGGGGCATTGCGGTACGTTCAGACAGAGACGGAAGGGTTGTATTAGAGTACTGTAATGTGAAAATAGACAGGTAGGGTGGAAGTGGAGATAGAAGGCACCGTTGATGAGACAGCAGGACGGGGAGACAAGAAGGTGGAGACGGGAATGGAGACCAATGGAAAAAGGCTATCTTACCAAATTTTGCTGTGGAATTGAATTAATTACTTTGTTTTAATTGCATCTTGTTTCTTATTGATCCCACCTGGTGGTCACTGTAGTAACGGATTAATGGTAATATTGTTATGATGGTGATAATGACATCTGAAAATTCCCACTGTCATTAACTCAAGACTTGTCACTGATCGCAAGCTAGGTCAATATGGAAATCGGGCTACTAATGCAGAGATCGCAGAAGTCGCATATCTAAAAATCTCTCCCGTGATAGTAATTGATATACAGAAGATAAGCTGTTCATGATATTATTCTTTAGTAGTTACACTAATTTTCTAGATATGCTTTAGGGCGATACATACCCGGTACAGGAAAACGTTACTATAGGAGCCGTGAAAGCACACTGGAAATGACAGCATTCATCGCATATTTATAAGTCTCTAGCTGCACCTTTGGTTTGAAAACCATATAATTTAGTATTTCTAAAGAACAATGCTTCATCTCTGAAATGCTGAAGGTAATCTACAAAGTTTTTCATATGAAAATTGTTCAATGTTTAAAGCCGAAATCGTGCAGAGACGAGACCGCCGGCCGAAATCCGACGATGCCGAGAGCTCCAAAATACCGTACAAAAAGTCTAACCAACTGGGGTTTTGTGTACCCTGAATAGTCAGGTGGCTTAGCGATATTTTCGTTACATGGCGGATAAAAGCACCGAATTTGGTATGAGGCTTCCTTAGGGTGTAATGATGAATTTTAGATGGGGTGCCCTCCGGAAAATTTAAAAAACATATAGATACCCTATACTGAAGGTGGGAAAATGGCATTTTTTTAAGATAAAAATCGTGATTAGACGATATTGGTTGAAGATACATAAAATTTGATACCTTATTTCTGAAAGGAAATTATATTTTACATCTTTTTTGTTCTTTGCACTTTTTTGATCCGATTCACCGTTTATGAGATAATGAGGTTTTTTGAGTTTTTGAGTTAATTTTTTTGAATTGTAATAAAACTATATTGGCTTAAGATACACTAAAATTGAAACAACTGTTAAAAAGGAAATTAAATTTTGCATCTTTTTTATTCGTGACACTTTTTTGATCTGATTCACCTTTTACGAGATATTGAGGGTTTTTTAGGTGTTGAGTAAATATTTCATAAAATTTTCCCATAATAAAGATTATCATCATTATAGGCATTACATGAAAAGGAAATTGCATTCTGTACAGTGATATTTTATCATCATTATTGAAACATCCATTAAAAGTACATATTTCACAAAAAAAATGTAGTAGACTAAACTTATATAAAAGTAAGTACAATCATTGTAGAGAAAGAATTTTTTTTATTGTAAATTATGATGTTTATGAAACCTTGTTGAAATCAATTCAGTATCTCCCACAGCAATTAATAGGCAAATGCCTGCACTATATCTCCCAGTGCCGTCAGCCTCTCTTCTTTACACTGTTGTTCTATTTATCTAATACATTAGCACTTACAAAGTGGTGAACAATCTACATTTGCTTTAACACACTTGCATACGGAGCAGTCACCTTTGCAGGAGAATTTGATCAGTTTTCTGCACGATCTGGACACTTCTGGAATAGTCATCCAAACTGGTACCCATGACCCAGGTACCTTGGTCCAGGCAAAATCCTGCGGGGAAGGAACCTCAAGCTGTGTTTGTCTGCTAGTCGTCCAGATTCCTGCTTGATACACTGTGCGATGGACATGCTGCAGAAGTGCATCACTGGTAGGTGGCAGTCTGTTCATTGCTCGATTCTCCTGACAAAAGAGCTCCCTTCTTGTTTCGTTGACTGAACTCAAAGGGCTGGTTCTGTCATACAATATGACAGTCAATCTCTCTAGCTTCTTGAAATGTTCGTCTTCGACATCCAGCAACTGGAAGGGATGACCAGCGAGATACACAAATGTCTCTGTCACGTCTTCATAAACCTACCAAGCCTGCCAAACCGACTTCTTACCCTTGCCATGAAGGCAGAGGTTGTGTCGCAACCTGAAAATGCATGGAACACAGGTAATGCTCGTGATTTTGGCTCACCGAGGCTTGCACAAATGGAGTTTATGTGGTAAAGCCTGTAGTTTTTGCCCATACCAAAGGCTACCGATATGTTGACCAAAGGACAAGTGACAATCAAGTCATGAAATATGCCTGCAAGGATGACTATAACGTCTGTGTCTACAGTACGCACTAGAATATTCTTTGCTCCATGCTCCAATGCATGCACTACATGGACCACTATTCGGGTGTCCGCCTCCTCATGATTGCAGTTTTGTATGGGGGTGCTGGCACCGATAGACTCCACAGTTTCCCTTGAGGTGACATATACGGCTTTGGCCGGTGGCCGGTTGAACTCTTTAATTTTAGCAGTCAAAAAGGAAAACAGCCCCTCCTTGTTTATTGGGTCACGAAGGAAGTCCATCCAATTGCCTGGCAGTTTTGTCTTGTCTGATACTTTCCCGAATAGTGGTCCATGTAGTGCATGCATTGGAGCATGGAGCAAAGAATATTCTAGTGCGTACTGTAGACACAGACGTTATAGTCTGTGTGTCTTGTTTGCTACTAACCTGCTAACTTCAGGATGTTTTCCAGTGACGAAAAAATAGTGTAGTATCAGCCAGAGTGAAGTAAATAATTCGTTCTCGAGTTTTAATGATTAGAACCCTCAATATTATCTATCAACATTGGAATTTTATAGGGTAACCGGTGACCTAGGAGCGGTCAATAGGGCCAAATTATGAGGGACAGAACGTAGTACGAGTGTCAGTCAAACTGACAATGTCTCTCACCGAGTACTTAGCGGAGGAATACTTTTTGAAATTTGGGACGTAGTTGCTATTTTTCTTTTTTTTTCAGTGCGGCGTGTTAGAAAGCGGTGGCATTGTGAGTGGTGTGGACAAGAGGCTGGTTGTATAGTGAAATAGTGTGGTGAGAGAGTGAGCATCACTTCTTTCTTAAAATCTAAAAACTCCCTCCTCAGTCAACTGCACATTACTCTCACTCGATCGCTTTACCTTTCGTTCCTCAATCCCAGTGCTTTATTCTCCTCACATCATCCCATACAGCATCATCCCTCTCACCAACACCATCTTCCTTAATCATTTAAGACTTAAATTTTTACACAAATTCTCCCACTCTCCAATTTCTTTTTTCAAAAATATAATCATCCCATAACTCCTACACTTTTCCCAACAAAGTTCAATCGCTCCCCCCTCGTTCAATCCTAGTGTATACCGCCATACGAGTCCCTCTATCTTTCATGCCTTTCCCATATCTAAATTATCCTTTTTCGTACTACCTCATCTCTTTTCCAAGCTCCTTCAATAGTTAAATCCTAGTTCATTTTATCCCATTAGCTTTCTTCATCCTCCATCGTTTTTCTCACCACTTTTTCCTCCTCCACGACGCTTCATTCTTTCTTATAACTCCGGACACATTCCTCTTTCTTATCTGTGTCATAGCTTCATCATCCCACTCCCTTCACTATCCTGTTTCTTTCTACAAAATATTAGTCTTTCCCCCCACTGCCCCCATATTCCCCAACACCCAGCAATTCCCTTTCCAGCCAACCCCAATTCTTTCCCCCAACATATCCCTTTAGCCTCCGCTCCATTCCCCGTTGCCTTATCCCCTTCCACAGCAAACCTGTAATCATTCCTCAGTACTCTTTACTTTTACCAATCAACACCTACTTCAGTTTCTCACTATCCCATTTCCTTCAGTTTCATATTCTATTCTCCAAAAATATTGTTCTTTTTCTTCCATAGCTTCATCTTTTTCTCCAACAGGTAGCAACCCACTGCCAGACTCCTCTCTGCACAAGATCCCTATCAGTTTCTTCTATTTTTCTTAAAATCCTGTCCCACTCCTTCTATTACCCTGTTTCTTTCATCATCTATATTATTTCTTCAAACCTTTAGCAATCCCAAGACATTTCTGCACTGCATCATTTACCTCTCCATCCCATTTCTTGCTCCAAAAATCTGGTCCTCTTTCCCTCACACCCCCACACTTTCCCCATCTCACAACAACGTTCCCTCAACCAATACTAAATCAACTATTCCCTTTTAGATACCCCTCACTTGCAACGATGTTTCTAACTACCTTACTCCTCCCAGCTATCCCTTAAGGAGGTGGCACCACTAAAATCTATGAGTCTATGCTGCCCAATTATGCAAACGTCCTTTACCTCCTTCCCTATCCCCCATAAGAGGTGTGCTACAATGGAGAAAAGCAGTTTCAGAATACACTGTGTTCGCCCTCAGATGAACTGGAGTTACAGTACTACCACGTAATTTCTTTCCCCAGTTGTCTCTCAGCCACATTCAGTTTTCACCTTTGATTTCATCCTTTTCTACATCTGTTTTATTTCCTTTCCCCTACTAGAGCATTCCTTTCTCCAGCTGCTTCTCCAACCACCACAGTGTTTCATGCCGAATCAGTTACCGTACATTCTCTTCTATCTCTTTCCTTAATATCCTCAGCTTCCTCCCACAGAACCTTATCCCTTTCCAAGCCTCCTTTCCAAGTTAACCCTAGTTCATTCCCTTAACTTTTAAGTCCCCATTACTTTATTATCTCCCCCACTACCACATTCCTTCCCCAGCCCTCTCCTAATTCATTTTCCCGAGCCTCATCCATTAAGCCCAACTTTATAATTAACATCCAAAGGGTCACCTGCACCGCCTAATTAGTCAATAAATAAGGCTAATGCAATAAAGATTTTGGGCAGCATTAACGAGGGTGGAAGGACGAGGTAGGAATGAGGATAAGTGTTAAGAATATACATGAAGAGGGAAAGAAGGAGACGAAAGGAAGAAGTGTTTAGTAATTAGAGAGAGAGAGAGAGAGAGAGAGGCGGGACGGGACAAACTTGACCTCAGAAGAAAACCGGTGGAGGAAGTGTGCTAGTAGTGAAAGAGGTGTGAAAAAGAGTGAGCTGGGGTCAGAGAGGATTTACGAGAAAAAAATTAAAAATGCTGTGGTGAGAAAGAAAAGCGGCAGAGAATGAGAAAAGAGGATGGAGTCCCTTTTTGGTGGGCATCCAGGGAAATTTGCTGGGGGAAAACTTTTGACAGTAGAGGGGCTGTTAGGCGAACTGGCAGAAAGAGGACGCCTAGTTTTTATTCAGTTGTTTTCTCCAGAAGATTTTATTAAACACCCTCCTTTCGAGTACTTTTTCTTTCTTTCTTTCTTTCTTTTCTTTTTTTTCTATCACCACATCATTTTCCTCAAAACCTAATATACGACTAGTTTAGGATTAAATTTAGATTGTTTAAGTTGTTCGCATTAATGCAGTTTTATTTAAGAGTGGTTAAAGTAAGTGCTATTTTGGTAACAGAAAACTTACCGTGTGGTGGACTATGGGTCTGGGTGTTTCGTTAGTTTATATTAGGTCAGTTTAACTTCTTCACTGACGAGCAGCTAGCTATAATTTATAAGTCTTGCTCGCTCTCAGTTAGAATATTCCTCACCCTTGTGGAATGGATGTGGAGACGTTGCACTAAAGGAACCAGACATAGTTCAGAACAAGGCTGTTAGAATTATTAACAACGCTACTATTACAAATGAACTACCTCCCTTTCAGGTAAGAAGGAATGTTGCCTCCCTTGCATTATTTTACAGATACTTTTATGACAAATGCTCAGACGAAGTTGCATCCATTGTGCCACCTCTCCATGCCTTCCTGCACGTTACATGAGCAAATGGTAGCGCTCATGACTGGACTCTCACACAGCCATATTGCAGAGCTTCTGCCTATCAGAATTCTTTTATTCTCCGAAGTGTATCTCTTTGGGACTCGCTTCCCCAGATTGGTGTTCCCGTAAACTTCAACCTACGGCTGTTCAAATCCAACTGAAACAAATCTTTTATGAATGGAGGACACCTGTAATCAGGTGTATGGATTACTTTTTTTTTTTTTCATTTTTTGCGTCAGTAAAAATACAATTTCCATCAAGAATTGTATTATAACCGTGATGAAGAAAGGGATACTCTCTGCTCACATCAGCAGATTAATTTATTACATTTGACGGCTGAATGATAATATCTATCATGATTATATTTTACTCGTCATGCACAAAGAGATTTTTATCAATTACTTTTAGTGATATACTGATTTCTACTAAGAAATACGATATAGGTAGTCCGTCAGGAGAAAAATGACTTGTCAAAGTACACCAGCAACAATGGCCCATCTCTGGCACTGGAAACACCCTAAAAGCCTACTGGTACCCATCCACCCGTCCACACTCGCAGCTCTGTTTCTTGGTATTGAAACGCTACAAGGTTGAGTTGACTTTCAGGTGTAGTAAGAGTTGGCTGCCCAGTTTCAACTTGCAGGAGTTGTAATGACTTTCAGTGACGGCTGGGGGGCGAAGAGGGTTAGTCAGTGTCAACTGGAACAAGACTGCTAGTCTCCTCTCTTAAGCTGTTAGCCAATGTTAGGTACCAAATTCATTCTCTTAATCTCAGCTTACTCTCCACAACCATTACCATGCACATCCCCTGGCTCCTCTCCCTCTATCATCAGAAAATTCGAGGTGCTGCATCATTCGCCTAAGCTCTGCCAGCAGGATGACTCAACAAGTTTACACACACACACACACACACACACACACACACACACACACACACACACACACACACACACACACACACACACACACACAGGAGCAGCAGTTTTTATAGTACACTTTAAAGCTGTCATGTAGAAGGGAATACTGTCTGTGCTTACAAGTAGAATAATCATTTCCTTCATCAATCACATCATAGCCATAATGTCCTGTGTTGCATCGTTTTCTGTTGGCGGGGTGACTCTCATATCCTCCCCCCGTTTTAATAATGTGTCCCCCACCACCGTAACGTTGATACATTCCCTCGTAGCATTACCCCCCTCCTGCCAACACAGTATTCACAGTAATATCCCTCGTTTTATGTATTTTGTTTGGCAGGGAGGGAGCTGGGTGGGAAACTGTAATCTCTTGTCAAAATCCCATAGGCTTGAACCATACCGAGCCTCGAGTGTTCATTTCCCGTATTCACAAGAGGGACATTGAGCTCTGTTACCCTAGCGGCATATCTGAATAACTTTAAAATATCACGTTAAGATTTGTGACCTTCCCCCTTCCTTCCCCACCCCTTCCCCTCTGATCCCCCTCAGTCCTTCCCCTCCATCCCCCATTCCTCTCTCCCCTCTCCTCCCTAAGCCTTCTCCTCTTCATCTCTCTCCCTCACGTCCGCTTATCCCCTTCCCATCACCCACGTCTTCCATCCCTCTCGTCTGAGTTGTAAGTGCACCAAGGGGGATTCTTCTCATAAAATACGTATACTCGTATGTGTGAGTGTCTGTGTGGTGGTGGGGTATTGGTCGGGAAAGGCGGCCGTCCCTATTTCCTCGACGGCCGACAGTCAGACAATCCCGGGTTTTACGACGTCCTGTGCATTGCATCCCTCCTCGCGTTGCCTCATTTGCATGGGGAGTCTCAGGAATCACGTATAGGACTCCGGGTGCTGTAAGACGCCCAGGTGGAGGTGATGCTTTTATTCCCGTCTCCCACACTGACGTTATATAGTGCCATTAGAATACTTAATTGCCCTCAGTACATGAAATACCTGATGAACACGAGACTTAATACCTCCTTCCTTCCTCACCTCATACTCCCTGGGGCCTGACCCCCCTCAATCCTTTCCCTTGATCCCCCTTCCCCTCCCAAAGACTTCTCCCCTCGTCTTTCTTCCTCTGCTTGTTGATTTTCTCCCCTTTTCCGATGCCAAAGCGGTGTTATTTTAGAGTACTTAAATACCCGTGAAACTTAAGATATCAGGTGTGTTTAACAAAGTGGCCTGTATGGTGTTCGTGAAATCATGTACATCACTCGGAGCTCTAATTCGCGTATGTTGGCTCTATTTTCACCCAGTCACACACTGATGTTGCATAATGTCATCAGATTATTGCCCGTAGCACATCAGATATCTGGTGTATAATTCAGTAAGTTTAATACAGTGGCGACTCCAAATCAGTAAGTCGTGTAGGAGCTTCTCTTCCATATTGCCCGTTTTGTAATTTCATCATAACACTTAAATAGCCGCAACGCATGAGATATCTGACGTACATGGATGTGTTTTGTAATATGGCGTGCTGTGAAGAATCCAGGAACTCCGTGCTGGTGATTGTGTTCCAGTGTATGAGTCGTTTAGTGTCACTGGAATACATAAATGGTCGCAACACATGGGATTTCAGTCGTATGTCAGTGTGTTTCTTAATGTGGTGTGTAGGAGCTGTAAGATGTGCTGATGTTTTTGTAGCAGTATCACACCTTGTCTGTTGTGTGAAAACCAGACTATTTTAGGGAGGAAGGTATGTTACATGGGCCTGAGAGTGTTATTACTGTCATTATTTAACCTCTCATGGTTAGGAAAATTCCAGTACTAAGTTCTAGCTAATGTCAAGCGTTTATATTGAGGTGAGAGAGAGTCGCGGGAGCCTGAGAATGCTAAATACTTTCACGCAAACAACACCAGACGATTACAAAGACGTTTTGTAAAGTGACGTGCAGTAGTACTTCTCTCACCATCTCCTATAGTGATATTGTGTAAGACGTGTCATTAGGAGACGTGACACTCTGATGGTCAAAGATTTCATAAAACTCAATGAAATCGTCTGCACTAGCAGGAATAAGACAGTGAATCCGCGTTTACCTTTGTCCAGGTAAAGTAAGATTTTCCATAACCCCTGGAAGGTCAGATGTTTTCCAACATTAAACAAAAGCTGCCTGATGGTTAAAAAAAAATATATATTACGTGCCTGACCAGTGTGTCAGATAAAATGACGTGGAGTGGTGGTGGTGGTGATGGTGGAATCAGGAGTATATATACTTTCACCAAAAACTTCTTGAACTCTACGAGCACTATGCAGTCCGGTAAATGAAGGAAAATCTGACATCAGTTCTGTTTGTTGTCCTCTAAAGCACTGTTTTTTCTGTTTCAGTAGCATCAGTTGGGCTCTTGTGTTTGAGTATAATGGCCAAGAGATTAGGTCACTCGCAGTCAGGTATATTAATCATTACAAGATTACAGGTCCAATTCTGCTCATTCCCACATCCATAGCGCTTAAGTCTTCAAGAACATTTCGGTTAGAGTGTGCAGATCCAGGAACCCTAAAACGAGGTGGTGGAGCCGCTTTATTCTTCGATCCACGCATCGTCTGTTGCGTAAAAAGTGTCATTAGAATACATATATATTCTGACGGTTATATGTGAAGGAATTATACCCACGTATGAAATATTGTTAATTTGAAAATATAATATTTATGGTCCGACTTGGATCCTCTTGAGTCATATATGAAGAAAGGCCAAGTCGAGGCGAAACTCCTGTATCTTTCCCAACAAGCAGCATTTTTATATGTGGTTATATTTGTCTCGCTTGAACAATTCGCGGCACTATGAAATCAAAGCCTCAGTATAAATGAGTCTGCTAAATTGGAATGGTGGTGGTGGTGGTGGTTTGGGCGGTAGAGGTAGTGGTGGTGTCATATGTGGAGGGAGATGAACAGGGTGGGCTTAACATTCTGTATGCATGAAGCGGCGACGAGATCTACAACACGTGTCTGGTGAACTTCAAGACACCAGCCCGAGCGTGAGAGACGCTTCACAAGTCTGCTGTGTATTTGTCAGGACCTGCTTTTGCTTGGCTGACTGGTGACGTGGAGGTAATGGAAAGTGGTAGTGGTTCAGTCCTTGGCGTACAAATCTTTAGTTGCGCTAACCCCGAGGATAAGGTTCGACCCTACGTCATGGTGGAGATTTAAAGTGGTTGTTAGTAGGATGTCCATTCATACGCTTGCATGGGTTCACATCCTGCCTGTTTATCCATAACATACACAGACTTTAACACACACAAGTACAACCAGTACAGTAATTCCATTTTCATCCACATCCTGCATTTGTGCTTCACAGATGTGGGAGATGGTTAATTTTGACCATCGCTGTCTTTCGGAGAAGGTACAGTCCTGATGGAGATGCAGATGCAGTGCAGTCGAGAACAAAGTTTCGCCTAATATTCCACCTCATCTGTGCATTTCACTTCCTTGCCTGTTGGTGATTTGGAGATAATGGGAAGTGGACATTTTTACGCTTGTAATACAGTGAAGTCTTAGTCTAATTTTGATGACCACAGGCGATTCCCCAGGCGAGAGAGAGAGAGAAATAACATTATGGAATCTTCTTCTTCTTCTTCGAGAGAGAGAGCATGCAGACTACCAATTAGCCTACACAGTCGCTGATTTTTCACTCTTTTTACCACTTCCACGGCTCTGATTTTTGGTATGTTAGGCGGCGTGATGGCCTGCCAGAATGACACTAAATACTTGATAACAGCCTCGTAAACATCCCCACAATTGTATAGTTTCCCTCCAGTCATTGCCATCTCTTGCACTGCTCCTTAATACAGTTCCCATGGCACTTCTTCGTGACTAGCACCAGAGTTCCCCTGTGTTGGCTCTTGACCAGGTATAATTCTTTCACCTTAACTTGGCTATGATTTTCGTCTCTTTGCAGCTTATTTCACGTCGCTCAGTGGCAGAAAAACACAATTCTACTGGTACACATATATACTCTTCATAGCATTACGTCGTGATTAGCATCATTTTCTTATATTACTCTGTTGTTAGAAGTAACCATTTAATGTGTTACTATCGCACTTTTAGGCCAAGTTAGACTGACTTAACAAAGATACCCAAGCCCTTTCAGCTCGCTTAATGGCCAGATATAGTCAGACTGGAGAGTTGATTTAACTTGTAACCAAGGAGACTCATTCCTAGCTCATAACTTGGGCGACTACGACATAATATTCACCTTGCAACAATGGCCTAGTTCCATCCGATGAAAAGAAAGTAGTAACCAGGTAGATTCATTGCCTCAAGTTTAATGCAACCACGACTTACCAATCTAGTAAGAATGCCTTGAGAGAGGGTGGGTGGGAGCACGTCAAAGAGCGGGACAAGTCTTGCGCCAAACCAGGTGTATATTTATGTGGCATAGGAGACCCCAGAACACCTTTTCCTTACCGATTTAGTGTGTATAACGCACCGCATATCCTCTTCCTGGATTTGAACTCTGTGGACTGCAGGCTGAAGTTGCCAGCTTCATGCAGGCTCCCATCCTTCTTTCTGGGGAAGAGGAGGGATCTCAGGGACATTTATATAAGAGGGCAGAGCGTCCGCCCGATTGCATGGGTACCACCAAGTGAAGGTGTCCCCCTCCAGTAACTGTCCTGTTGTATGTTACAGAGAGAAAGAGAGAGAGAGATTATCTTATATATGCAAGTCTCCCCTCTCTAGGGACATACGCTAGATAACAGAAGTGTAATATACAAACCAAATCAGTAGGGAAAATGGGTTAGGTTATTTTTAAAGTCGCAGGAAGCCTACGAATAGTTTACCATAGAGAGAGGAAGGAAACCAGGGAGACTTGCATGTACACACACACACACACACACACACACTGTACCCACACACACACCACACACACACACTGTACCCACACACACACCACACACACACACTGTACCCACACACACACCACACACACACACTGTACCCACACACACACCACACACACACACTGTACCCACACACACACCACACACACATTCACACTGTACCCTCACCCACACACCACACCCACACCCACACAAACTGTACCCACACACACACACACAAACACACATACTGTACCCACACACACACACACACTGTACCCCCCCCACACACACATACTGTACCCCCACACACACACACACTGTACACACACACACACACACACACATTCATCCACCCATTTTCTCTCTATCTCTCTCTCATGAACACACACTCATTCACCCACCCAATCTCTCTCTCTCTCTCTCTCTCATATGAACACACACTCATTCACCCACACATCGTCTCTCTCTCTCTCTCTCTATCTCTCATGAACACACACTCATTCACCCACCCATTCTCTCTCTCCCTGTCCCTCGCATATTGTGGTGGAACACTTTTAGTCTGATCCCTAACAGTGAACCTGCCTAGTATGGTTGCACCTGACTAGTATAGCTTCACTGATCACTGGGATACACAAGCTTCTCCACCCCGGCAAGGCAGTGTTCCGTTGAAGAAGGACTCGTTAGCCCCCAAAAAGGGGGGATAACGAGCCCTATCCTCCCAACAACGAAGGATAGTTCTACCTAACCCCCCATCAAGAGGGGATAGTTAGAACTACCCTCCTCACTTGGGAGGATAGATTGCTGGTAGCCTCCATTATGGGGAGATAGTAGACCCCCCCCCCAAGACTGGGGGGAGGAGAGGCTGTGGGTCCGAACCCCAAAAGAGGGGCGAGGGGTTAGTAACCCGCCAGAGCAGCGGGGATTTTCAAGCAAGCGGGAACAGCGGGGAGCAGGGCGGGTCACTACACGCAAGTGAGGAATCACCAATTGCAGAGGAAGAGCCGTGGCTCTCAACCTCCGCAATTGTTGATTCACCCACCTGCTGCAAGTGAGGAACCAGCAATTGCAAAGGGAGAGCCATGGCCCTCAACCTCTGCAATTGTTGATTCACCCACCTGCTGCAGGTGAGGAACCAGCAGTTGCAAAGGGAGAGCTGTGGCTCTCAACCTATGCAATTGCTGGTTCACTCACCTGCTGCAAGTGAGGAACCAGCAGTTGCAAAGGGAGAGCAGTGGCTCTCAACCTATGCAACTGTTGGTTCACTCACTTGCTGACCCTTTTGTCCCGTTACTTCTCTCAGCCATCACTTCCTGCCCCTCCTGCTGCACTCTCGTCGTTCAATTATATTCCGCCACGACGCGTTTCTGCGCCGCATCCCGCCGCTCCTTGGCCTCACAGCGCATCTGTCCCAACTGGAGGTCGAGGCGGCGCTCAGCCTCCTGCCGCCGTGCTTCTTCAGCCTCCATCACCTTTACCAAGTCCCTGACCCTGGTGGGTGCGAAGCGTGGGGTCTGGGGCCCCTCTGAGGAGGAGGTGTTGGGGTGGGAGGGGGTGGTTGAGGTGGGAGTGGTGGAAGCGGCGGAGGTGTGGGTGCTGCCTCTCTGCTCACGCCACCTGCGAGCCTTTGAGCGTCCCCAGCGCCCATATTGGTCCCGGCTGTACTTTACCCGCCACTCCGTGATTGTGAAGGGGCCCATTGAGCCCCACCTGGGCTCCCCGAGGCTCGCTGTCCCTTTCCTCACGACACCACTCACCGTCCCACTTCTCCAGAAATTCATGCTTTTTCTTACAAAAGTTTTGATACTAAGCCGAAGTTATTTACCAGCGATTAAGATATGGAACTTGAGTAGTGGAAATGGTGAAGTATTGGGAAACTGGGATGAGAGAGAGAGGGAGGGATGGAGGGACAGTAATACTGGTATTTACTTTTGTGTAATAGAAACTATATACGCAACTTGCCAGACTTATTGAGAAAACCGAAGTATTAGAGGGGAACAACTGGTTTTAGGTGAGAGAGAGAGAGAGAGAGAGAGAGAGAGAGAGAGAGAGAGAGAGAGAGAGGCCCTTATGGGCGTTGTCTGGAGTAATATGCTTGAGAGAGATAATGATGACTCTTAGTTCTCAGACTCCTGTGACTTACCTCGCTGAAAAAAACTTGTCTAACGTTGACTAGAACAGAACTATTAAAGCTCCCTCTGTCAAGAATCTTAATGCACACTACACTGACCAACAATTTAAGGAGATGCCTCCAGAATTAAAGTTAAATTACTTCATCGTAGTGACGGATTTATGTTCTGCCATTCCTTCAACTCCTTTGATAGACAGACTTTTATTATTATTAATTCTCCGGTTCTTGGCACAGGTGCTTTTTTAGTATTACTGCCAAATATCTAATCCATTTCTACTTCCCTGTGACTTATTATTACTTCGTCGTTCACAGGTGCGATGTGAGTATTACTGCCAAATACCTAACCTCTTTCTACCTCCTTGTGACTCTCTTACGTTTGCTTAACACTCTCAACGTCCGGTGACTCACCCTTTTTTTTTCATGCAAGGAAGAAGGAACCAAAGGCCAGAAGCTCGTAAATTTGTTCTTTCCAAGAAAGTAAATTCATCCATCCATCCATCCATCCATCCCTCATCCAATCCTACATTGCCCCATGAGGAGCGTAGGAGCCCGGGGCTAGACATTTTAGATGAGAGTGACAAGCCTTACTCATCCCTGAGTGGCATTCCGTGAGCAGTAAATCCCAACCACCCCTTGAATATAAACCCTCACCAGCTTAATCCGATTGGAGCGCAATAACTAGCCACTAAACCACCAGGCGCCAAAATTTGGTTATATGGTTACCACCCAGCGTAGTAAATGGTTTCCTGGTGTACAGAAAACCATTTGGCTTGTCACTCAGTGTAGAGTTACCCACAGGCAGAAGAGGAAAGAATGAAGGAAAGAAAGACAGAAGAGGGAGTGTAAAGTTACCCATAGGCAGAAGGACAAGGAAGGAAAGAAGGAAAAGAAGACAGAAGAGGATAGAGGAGAGGAAAGGGCAGACACCCGACAGCAGCACTACATCGAGTGAGTGGATGGTGAGTGCCCCCACTTACGACAAAGGAAAGTACAAAAACAGGATAATAGCCAAATTCAAGATGTGTTAATTTCGAGATGCAGTATATAATCGTCTGGTGTTAACTGGAATAGGATGCTAGTATCGTCCGCATCAGGAGAGAGTCAGTGGTACTAGTATTACCCCTCGGTCTCCAAGGACTCACTTTTAGCTCACTAAAATCGTCTGGAGATACCTGGACAAATGCTAAAGCCGTCCCGTGCATGAAACACATCCTCCTGCTCTATACGTTTCCGTCCACCTATATCCAGTTTGAAAGCAGATACCATATTTCCTTCCATGCATCAAAGAAAAATGAGTATAATAGTATTTTTTTCAGCCAAACCAATGGGGGTAAACAGTTTGCTTGATTTATAAAACACAAACTTTCTGTGAGCCGCATATTAATTGGCCGCGTAAAGCCCTAATGCCATTCAGTTCCACAAGGCACCTTGCCGATTGTGCGCTTAGAGATGTAAATGGCAAAGAGATTAGGTGAAGGTAATGAGGATATGTGTGCACAGTTTTAGTTAGTGTTAGGTGTTTATGTGTACATGTTACCGCGCGTGTGTATAAATGGATGCGTGAGTACGGTTATAATGTGTGTGTGTGTGTGTGTTTACAGACTTTTTTTTTATTCCTTCTTACATGTTAGAGAATATTCTTCTTTCTCACACACTTTTACTGTGTATTCAGATTCATAACCTATCTCATGTGAAACTTTAATGCAACACATTCCATCATCACAGGCAGCAGGGAAATGTCATCGAGCTTTTTGATGTGACAGAACCAACCACAGCTACCCATCACCCACACAACCAACACCTGTGCCATGTACCACCTCCAGCAACAACTCCGACATCAAGGTGACGACACTCACCACTGACATTTTAGGCAAACAACAATATACTCACTGCCACTCTCACTTTCGCTGTCTTCACAAATAAGGAGACTCATGTAATATCATAACCATACTTCTCCGTGCAAGATCTAAAAGCAGATATTATTACCATCATATATGATTTTAAAACAAGGAATAAATGTCTCCATATCCAGCATCACACACGGTTTTAAAACAGCGAATATTAACACTATGTCTTAAGTAGCAGATAATGCAACCATCATACTGAGTTTCAAAGCAGAAAGTATTACCACCATCATACGAGGCTTTAAATTAGCCGATATTACCACCACGATACGATGTTTTAAATAGCAGATATTAGCATCTCCAGCACCACGATACGTACTAAGATTAATAATTACACATCAGTACGATAAATAAAGCAACAGTGAGCAGTGACCATGTAAACTGGCTGATTCAAATTTCAGAGGCCAACAAACTTCTAGGAATAATATGCAAGATTTTCTTAAATGATCGCCAAAAATTTTAGTATTACTTGCGTCTTTGAAGGACGAAATATTAATCATAAGGTGGATAAGATACTCTGCCGAAAATAGGAATAAACAGTCAAACGTGTGTGTGTGTATGTGTGTGTGTGTTTCAGAGAGGATAGTGGGAATGTTTTAGATTTTTAGACGGAAGTTGACTGCTATACTCCTCACCTGAATAATATCGTGTTGTGGTAGGAAGCATAGTTAAGATTTCTGTTTCGTCTGAGTGTTAACACCAAAACCATCACCACCACCACCACCCCACCATCACTATCTACAATTAACATCACAACCATGTACTTTTACTGACAAAAATATCGCCCAACTGTATAGCCAAACAGTTGCTGAATTACGGACACAGCATTACTTGATCTCGAAAGCCACGCAGAAAGGATGGTGTTGTAGTGCTGTCTTTTTCTGTTGTTGGATTACATGCAAGTAGCTGCAGTAGGACGAATATCTAGATAAAGTGAAAGAACTGTGCAATACCTTCTTCACATTCCTCTCCACAGCCACCATCACATCTCAGCAACAGTAGCAACCTTCACTACCCGGGGGCCTAACTCCTTCCTACCACCCCTTCCCCAGACAAGGACGACGTCGACTTCTTATCAGCGATGCCTGCCCGCCTCTCTTACTGCCACCACTCCCGCGGGACACAAGGCGCTCTCGGCGATGGGAGACCACGATATCAACAAGCAAGGCAGACTTATTTTGCCCCCCCCCCTCCCTTTCTCTTCTTTTTAATTCAGTTATCTTGGGAGAGGAGCCACGCTGGATGAAATGTCCTTATGTTTGAGGTGATTATGGTGGAAAGGTTGGGATTAGTTTTGAATTTCTTTGTGGTTTTGGTCGCCACCATTGCAAGAAATTTGTGTGTCGTAGTAAGATAATGCTCTCTCTCTCTCTCTCTCTCTCTCTCTCTCACCCAAGTACAGCAAGCCTTTGGCAAAGACGTATCCCAACCATGTGGTAAAGAATATACAGATATGCAGTAATAAGTATGGCAGTTTCATATGTACAGTAGGAGCATAAACCAGGACTCGTACACTATCTTTCTTTAAGAAGTGAAGATGATCCAGCAAGTAGTTTCCAAGATACAGTTATTTATAAATTAGTTTCTTTGTATGGAAATAGCTCGCAAAATACTCTAAATGTGGCAGTTTCATATAAAAGGACATAAACTAAGACTCATTCTCTGTCTTTCTGTGAGATATAAAGAGAATCCGGCAAGAATTTTCCAAACTATAACACAGGATAGATTTTTTCCTTATATGGTCATAGCACGTAAAGTACAGACAGTATGGCACTGTACATATATGGGCATCAACTACGACACATACTCTGTCTTTTCGTGTGATAATAAAGCCAATCCACCTGGTAGTTTCCTAGATACATTCCCGGACGGACAGACAGGGGCGATTCCTATATCCCCATCATATGGAATAATGGGGATAATCATCAGGCCGGTCAGATTCAGGGACAAAGTTTGTTTCCGTCGTGTCCCTTTTCATCCAGCAGTACAATTAAAGACCAGGATATTAACACCAGTCTTTTATTTTTTTCTTTATTTTGTTCTTTAATGACGCAGTGTAGTCTGTACAAGTTAATCTAAGCCTTATTCTTCTTTCTCTACTCTTTTATTCCTTAATCTTTTAATACTGTCTCTTGTTTTTCACTATCTTTCTCTAGTGGTGTGCTATTTCATTTTCCCTAAGCCATCTTTTATCTAGACTCATTGATTCCTTAGACCATACACTCTTTTTGTTTCTTCCCTCTTCACTTTCCCTTCCTTGTCTTTCTTTCATGGTGCGTCTTTAATTTCATTTCCTCCCCTTCTTGCACGTCTTCCTTTATTTCAGCAGCTGGCAATTTCTCTTCATATTTGTCGCGCTGTCTGTCTTTTTAGTCCTTGTGTCAGAGATGTTTCTCGTCCCCTTTTCACTTCCCCGTTCCTTCCTTTCCAATTTTTCTCCGCACATAATCTTGTTCTGTCTTTCTTCTCCGCTTCATCTCTTTTATTCTTCTGCCAGATTTTCCTCAGTTTCCTTAGCGTCTTCCGTCCGATGTTTTCTTTTTATTTATTCATTTTTTTATGCTATATCAGATTATTGTATTCAGCTCAGTAAAGACTTATCAAGCTAGAGGAGCTTGCCTTTAACTCTTTCACTGCAAAAGATGTCTCGATCGCTGAATATAAAATACGTGGTTGTAGTGAAGGAGTTAAACTAATCAGATTCTTTGAGCGACTCTTGTGGATTTCGTTCCAGGAGAAGATTGATATTTAGCACAGAGCTGCTTTTCTGTTCCTAGCGCAGTCCATTGGCATAAATTTGGACTTTATACTTTTCATGATGTTTTTCTCCTTTATTTCCTCCCTTCTTAAATGTATGTTGCCAAGGTCTATTCATGCAATAACATGAAGCCTGGTTGTGTAGCGGTACGTACACCTCTCTCGGAATAAGTTAGTCTGATGATTGCTGTCACAGAATACTAGGTTGTCTCGTACATGAGTAGGTTATTGTTGACAGTATTGGCAGATTTAACCTCCATAAGTTACTGTGTCATCACATTTACATCTCATGGCGTTAGCTGGATTAGAATGATGCCGTGTGACATTCTGTGTTCCATTGAATATTACATTTTATCATGCCGTTTGCCTCTAGAGTCTACGTCTTTCAGTAATAAGTTAGGTTATTCAGTGAAATTATGCTAACAGGCCAGCACGCATATAGAAATGTAAATACTGTACACTTGAAGTCATAAACACTGACCCACTCCATTACGATATATAACGAGACTGGGAGCCATGGCTTACAGAACACAGTGACACCATCTCCAGAACCTAACAAAACTTTCCACACTGTTGTATCAAATATCCATAATTGTTCATCTAAAATGAGAACGAGTCCGTTTCCTGTTATTTGTGCAGCTGTCAATCCACTTTACTTTCATCTTTGTCCATTTAACTGTCTACCTAAATATCACCTTAGCCTGCGTTATATTATTTACATCTAATACGTCCATCTCACACTGATCATAAAATATCTTTTAAATTTTATCCATTAACTCTTTCAGTATGGTGTTTTTTATTTACTCTTTTTTACTGTATTCTAATTATCTCCACACACTTTAATTCAACTTGAGGTAGACTTTTAGTAATGGACATAGCCTTCATTAACCCACTTATTTATAGTCTGTCTTCCCAAGCTGAATACAATCGTCTGGTAGGAGCAGGAACAAGCTAAGAGTGTTGTCATTTGTCGGTTGAATTGTGTTCCTGTTATTACCGTGTGATTTATTTAGAGTAGTAGAGTTGTATGGTAAGGAAGGGTTCAGCAGTCTCTCTCTCTCTCTCTCTCTCCATACAATTTCTCCTTTCCTCCGCGCCATTCTTTCTCCCCTCTCCTTCTAAATCTTTCCTCCCCTTCTCCAGTTCTCTCCTTCCCTTTTTCCTTTACCATAACTTTTCTTCTCTTTCCTCTAATTCCACAATCCTCTTAGCTGTTTCTGTGTACTCTCTTCTGTTCCCCTCTTCCATACCCTCTTCTTTTCCCCTCTTCTATATTTTCCTAATTCTTCGGCTCTCCTCAAACTACATGCGTTTTACTTTTGCCCTTATTTTTCTGTCTTTTCTCACAGTCCTTTTCTTTGTCTTTTTTCAGCTCTGTTTCATTTTCATTTCTTCTTTTCCCTGTTCTTTCCAAACAAATAATTCTTCCTCTTTCATCATTTTTTTTTTTAAACTTTTTTCTACTCTTTCTGCGTATATTCCCTGTTGTATTTCTTTTCTCTTTTCTCCACTCTTCTTCCATTCTCCTCTTGATATTTAGATGCTGGAACATTTGTAAGAGTGTCCGTATTCGTCTGTCACTCACTAGCATGTTTTCGAAAAAAGAGGGATTTCACTTCCCTAGACTTTAGGGACTTAAATTAACACCGTAAAGTTTCTTCACGCCCTGAGATTTTTCGACTTTAGGGAAGCCCCATACAAGTGCCCTGAAGCTCCACCATTTATCGAGTATTTTTTTCTTTCCTCGACTACCTGTTTTCTTCTTCCTTGCTTTCCATTTTTTTCTTTTGCTTCGGTTTCCCGTAGTCTTACACACATGCTTTCTTACTATGCTTTTCTCCTCGGCAGCGTCTTTCCATTTACCCAATCTGCTTCTCTCTAGCCCCTTTCTGTGCTGCCCTCTCCTCACTCTGTCTTACAAACTCATGTCCCCATTCCTCCCCCTAGTTCACTCACGCATCCTTTCTCACAGCCAATCTCTTAATTTCTATTTTCTCTCACCCTAATCACAAGATTCAGCAACACCAGTCTCGCCATCCATCCAGCCAGAATACAACACGAGATACTTGAAAGTCTGTTTGGCCTTTCATCCTAATTTGGCCGTTCTTGCAACTCTTCATAAATTTCGGAGACAGTTGAGCCACCTTGGTCACAGAATGCCACGTACAATCAAGACTTGCCTCGAGTTTAGTCCCGTCTCCGCCAAAAAGTAAATAACAGCACACACGCTGCCTGGGCCTCAAAAAAAAAAAAAAAAAAAAAAAAAAAAAAAATCCAATTCTCCAGAGTGGACGTGCAAAAAGCGGCGTGCCTCACAAAAGAGCCAGTCTCCTGCCTCGTCCCTCTCGCATCCCCCTGACAAAGAAGACTGAATTAGCCTGTGTGGCAGCGGCACATTCTGGCCCCACGGCATTGTGCAGGCACGGCCTTTCCTAGACGGCTGCCGGCCACCATACAGCCACCAGGCCTCATGGCACCCACTGGGCCTGACGCCTGCCATGATAAGGTGAGGCCGGCAGAGCAACAGTAAATGTCATGGAAGAATGTACACTTACGCAGGAACTTTATCCATATATGGAAATATTTATATATTTGTCTGTTTAAATGAAAATTATCCGAAGTAAGGAGCAAGCAGAATTTGCTTGTTGCGGAGGTACGGTAATTGAACAAAGACATATCCAAATTGAAGAGCCGTTAATTTTGAGACACCTGACACATTACCTTGGAAAAAAATAAAACGGGGATCCCATTTCCAGGGATAACCAGTTGTACAGTATACAGTATATGAATGACTGGAGGTAATGGTTAGCTGTTGCTGTGCGTGTGTGTGTGTGTGTGTGTGTGTGTGTGTGTGTGTGTGCGTGTGTGTGTGCGCGTGTGTGCGCGCGCAGAGAGAGAGAGAGAGAGAGAGAGAGAGAGAGACTGCAAGACGGAGACACTTGAGAGTTAAGGTGTGAGAGAAACTGTGAGAATTAGACAGTGGGAAATGCTGTATCTGATATATAGTGGGAGAGGCTTAGAAGAGAATAAAGATGCAAGAGAAACAAGGGGAACAAGATTTACGAAGAGGCTGAGAAAGAAAATGAAATTGCGATAAAATTTAGGAACAAGAGAGAGAGAGAGAGGGAGAGAGAGGTTGGGCGAGTGATGGAACGTAATGAGAGAAGACATTTCATTTGTTTTTAGCCTTCTTCTCTAGCTTTTGTTTCTCCCAGCAACACACCTTTACACAGGACTCCCCTTGTTGGCATTACATGATTGGAAACCCTTTAGCCAGCAGCTTCTGAGGGTTGAAATCTGCTTACGAGAGGGCGGTCGCTCCAACAGACGGATAATTACTCTTCAGGCTCCTGTTACTCCCTCTCACCTAAATAAAATCGTCTGCGTTTGCTGGAGTTGTCTCGTTCATGGAAGGGTTGAGAGAATCGGTATTAAAACATAGGCTCATAATATTCACTCTTATTACTCAAACTCAGATGCATAAAACCGTCTGGCAATAGCAGATATAAAACTATCGGAGTTGTCCCGAAAATTAAAGTGTTCACACGTGTACAGTCAAATCCAAAGCTGCCGGTATTCACATTATTATTATTATTATTATTATCATTATTATTATTATTATTATTATTATTATTTAAAAAGTCGCAGCATGACAGTATTGTGATACCAACGCTAACGTATGGAAGTGAAGCTTGGACCTTGTTGGAAGGACACAAGTCAAGAGTGAGAGCAGTGGAACCGAGTTATTTTTAGAGGAACGTGTGGAGTTACATGGAGAGACAGACTGACAAATAAGGAAGTGAAGGAGCGCTGTGGTGTGGATGTGGATGTGATCGAAAGCATTAGGATAAATACACTGAGGTGGTTTGGCTTTGTGGAGAGCGAGAGACTAACGAGGAGAGTGTATGTGAATGAGGTGGAGAGGGGGAGAGGAAGGGGGAGGCCAAGGATGAGGTGGAGGGATGGACTGGAGAGGTATATGAGAGAGGGGAGTGTGAGCTGGGACAGAGCGCTGAGCTGGGAGCAGGGCAGTGAAATGGCGGGGGACGGCGACATGGAGGCGATTTGTTTGTGGCCACCCCCTACGGGATTAAGGCGTCTGGCAGTAGATAGGTATAGTCTGTCTCAGGAAAAACGAATGTAGAATATCGTCTATTTTACTCCAAAGTCACTGTCAGAGGCCGAAGGCATCTGATTTAACGACCTATGGGAATACAGGCTGGCCAGGGACAAGGCCTGAGGGCAAGAGGCACACACACACACACACACACACACACACACACACACACACACACACACACACACAATCAATGAATGGGTATAAGTAACCCGCTATGCTCACAGGTCAATATGAACTGTGGTTCCTGTTTTTGGATGCAACTTTTTTTTTTTTTTTGAGTTACAAAACGCTAAAAATAAACGAAAAATATTGGACCAGTTATTCGTTGTATATTTAGATTTAATAGCATATTATTCCTTTTATTTTATTTTATTTTATTTTTTTTTGAGCTTGATTCGCCTGTCATCAAGAATTTGTAAGTTGGCATTTCAGGTCACAGCACCTCCTGATTGACTCTCTCTCTAAACCTCTGCTTCCGTCCTTTCTTGTCTCCCTCCTCCCTCCCCCATCTACCCTCTCTCTCTCTCTCTCTCTCTCTCTCTCTCTCTCTCTCTCTCGTGTGTGTGTGTGTGTGTGTGTGTGTGTGTGTGCAATCATTATCATGACTAATGGTATGCTTTGTATTGGAAAGTAAAGATGAGGAGAAATATTGTGGAATCTATGGCGAATATTGTGGCAGAAGGGTGTAGACATGTATGAAGGTGAACGTTAATTGGCCCATAGGGAATTAATGACAGTTCCACATGCTGACGTCTCGAGGGGACTTCTTGTAGTTGTTCTCTATAAATATATTCCAATGTTTTATTTATTTTATAATACTTATATCACAGTTAAGTTATACTTTGCATTGACATTATTATTCACTACTACAGAACCTTGAAAGAGAGAGAGAGAGAGAGAGAGAGAGAGAGAGAGAGAGAGAGAGGGGGGGGGCTGGTCATTCCCAGGGGACAAGTGGTCACTCCTCACCTCTCTCTCTCTCTCTCTCTCTCTAGCATGCAGACCCACCCCCCCTGAACTCAAAACATCATCCTTCCTGCCTTCCTATCCATCCCCATCCCCTCTCTTCACCTAGCTTTTTGCCCACATACACAACATTTGCACACACACACACACACACACACACACACGTTTTTTTAAATAACTGACGACCTACCAAAAAATCTATCATTCTATCAGAATATATATATATATATATATATATATATATATATATATATATATATATATATATATATATATATATATATATATATATACACAACTTAGAACTATAAAACTTATATGTAAACTTCAGGAAACTGGCAAATGAGGACCTCCCCTTAGAAAATTCCTTGGTGCGCCCCTGCTGGGCACTGATAGATAAATAGAGGCTTCACATTGTTTTATTACTTAAGCGTCGTGTGTGTGTGTGTGTGTGTGTGTGTGTGTGTGTGTGTGTGTGTGTGTGTGTATGTTTTTTCATAGTGACGGGATGGGGGCAGGGGGATTCCACCAGTGAAGAAGGTTTAGATGAGGGAGACATAAATATCGAGTGATAGAGAGAGAGAGAGAGAGAGAGATTGTATTTTCAATGTAAATTTTAGAATATAATGAATATTTATAAAGGAAATATTACTGTTGATCCTTCGATCAGTAATATTATTGTAAATCAGTTTATGTTTTTTCATAAAGAATAGTAATAAAACAATAAAATAAAATAAAATAATTTTTCTTCATCTTTCATGGCTTCCCAACTCCTCCCCACATTCCGACCCGGGCCACTCTCATCCTCCATCCCTCCTCATATGGACCGATATCAGGACACTGACAGATAAATAGAGGCTACACTTTGTTTTATTATTTAAGCGTCGTGTGTGTGTGTGTGTGTGTGTGTGTGTGTGTGTGTGTGTGGAGGAAAGAAAACGGAAGAGGGAAGGAGGAAGGTTAAGAATCCCGAGGGGACCTCTTAATCCTTCACACGGTCACTCGTGTTCCGATTTTGGCAAAGGCTTTGTAAAATTCTCTCATTCATGTTTCCTGAGAAAGGGTATAGATTATTATTATTATTACAGTATTATTATCATTATTTTTTATTATTATGATTATTATTACCACTACTGCTACTACCACCCGCTCTTTCCCCTGGCGTGGTGTGCGAGGCGAGTCCCCCCCCCCCCCTAGTGCTCTCATTTCCTCTCACGCCACTCCAGCCTGCATGCCACACATCCGCTCTCTCTCCTCTCTCCCCACTGACTTTTCCTCCACCCCATATCTCCTCCTCCTCGTTCTCATCACTCACCTCCCTTCTTTCTCGTCATGTTTTCTCTCGCTGCTACTACCCCTGTCCCATTCGCTACTTCCTCCCCGTCTCACTCTTTCCTCACCCCCTTTCCTTCTCCTACTCTTCTCTCCGGCCTTTGTCCTGCCTCTCTTTCCTGTGCATTCTCCTATTGTAGTATTTTTTGCCCTACAACTTTACATTTATTTGCTCTCCTTATATCCACTTTACGTACTTCTAACTTTCATATTTTACATTCATATCTTCACATAAACTTACTACTCCTTTATGTTCTGATTTAGTATTGTGTCATCAGTTACCGTATATTTTCATCCCCCATCACGTAATTTACTGCCATACATATTCTATCATTTCTTTAGCTTCAGATTCCATTCCTTCCCTCATTCCTTACCTCATCAGTGGTATTTTGAACAGTTATTTTCATATATCTTCCTTTTTTTTTTTTTCACTCTTTCCTTTTCTCACATCGTTATTTTCACATATCTTCAGTTCATTTGTTTCACTTTTTTCCTTTTCTCACATAATTTTTTCTCATCTTCTGTGGACTTTTTTCATATTTTTTCCTTTTCTCATATCTTTATTTTTACATATCTTTTGTGGACTGGTTAATGTCCTTCTGTACGTTTTATATGCAGTGTATGACGGTATTGGGAGGATTTATATAACACACAGTAGGACAGTAAGGTGTAATAAACAAAATAAAGCGCATAGGAAAAGGTGTTACGGAGCTTCCTTAACCTAGGAGAATCCAGTCCTGTCTCACCTCTCCGTAAGACATGACCTAAATGACGTATGGGTTGTCTAAGCAGTGTTCAGATATGCAAACTAAACTAGCTGAATGTTGGATTCATATACACTGTTGTATTAGGAAGCGATTGCACACTTGTTCCCGTTTCTCTGTCTGTCTACCTACAGTACCTCTCTCTCTCTCTCTAACAGTTACAGTTATACCGTACGTTTTCCTACTGATTGTTGTATTAGGAAGTGATTGCACATTCTTTTCCGCATCCCTTTCTATCGGCCCGTCTGTTTTTCCATCCATCTAATAGTTACACTTCTGCCTTACATTTTTATTCAGCTTAGGAGAATGCCTTAGTAAAGAGGAGACATTGAAGGCTCTGTACAGTCCAAAGCCTTTTCTAAGCTCAAAAAGTGACCTGGTGTCAACAAGTACTCCATAAAAAAAAACTTATTCCCGCGATGAAGGACTACACTACGAGGAAGTTATATCTAAATTTTCAAACTCGTCTAAATTCTTTGTAACTCATCAAAACAATTTCTAACATTTAAATTCATTCTAACGCATCTAACTTCTTTTCTAACTCATTTAAGTTCTTTCTAACTCATGTAAATTCCTTCTGTCTCATCTCATTTTTTCTAACTTCTAAATTCTTTCTGACAAGTCCAAATTTTTTCCTAACTCATCTAAATTCTTTCTAACATTTAAATTCTTTCTAACTCGTCTAAATTCTTTCTGACTCATCTAACTTCTTTCTGACTCACCTAAACTCATTGTAACTCATCTAACTTCATTCTAACCCTTCTAAATTCTTTCTGACTCATCTAAATTCATTCTGACTCATCTAAATCCATTCTAACTCATCTGAACTCTTCATATCGTCTAAATTCTTTCTCTCTAAATTATTTCTAACTCATCAAAATTCATTCTACCTCGTTTAAATGCCTTCTAACTCATCTTTATTCTAATTCATCTGAATTCTTTATAACTCATCAATTTTCATTCTAACAACTAAATTCTAACTCCAGGCGATTATATTGAGGTTTATATAGACATTCCGATGATGAGGGGTTGACTGTAGCTCGCATTAACCCGGCCATTACTATATTTTTTTCTTCACAAGTTGCACAATATAGTCTCTTCATTGGCCTAAATATTACGTTATGAGAGAGTAGGGATAAAATTCCATTCAGGCAATCATAATTCCCTTTGGTATCATCCCTTCAGCAGCGTCCCTTGAACATCATCTCTTCAGCATCATCTCTTCAAAATCATCCCTTCAACATCGTCTCTTCAACATCATCACTTCAATATCGTCCCTTCAACATCGTCTCTTCAGCATCATCCTTTCAGCATCATCCCCTCAGCATCATTTCTTAACATCGTCCCTTCAGCATCAACTTTTCAGCATCATCTCTTCAGCATCATGCCTCACATCAGCGTCCATCAGAATACGCGTGAGAGAGAGAGAGAGAGAGAGAGAGAGAGAGAGAGAGAGAGAGAGAACATGAGAAGCCTGTGTGTGCCGTATCTCAGTGAATTTACGAGTGTTTGTGTTGACGTGACGGCCAGAGAATTGTATAGGCAAGAATTTATATATCTTTTTCCTTTCAGACAGCTCATCCTTTAAACGACATTCCTGCTTCTTACCTAAATTATGTCCCTTCTACAGAATTCTCTCTCTCTCTCTCTCTCTCTCTCTCTCTCTTTCCGCCTGAGCACCCACACCTACGTAATCCTCTTCCTCCTAATCATCGTTATCATTATCGTAATCATTACTTCTCTTCTTCCCGTTTCCTTCCCTGCTACTCCTTTCATTTCCATTTTTCATCCTCGTTCATATCCTTCCTTCCCTCCACCTCCTACACACACACACACACACACACACACACACACAGCTCGTATTCTATTTCGCCCGAATCATTTGTCAGTCCATGTTCAGATTTGTTTCTTTTGCCCAATATTACCTTAGTCCTCTGTATTATGTAACATTTATTATTATTATTATTATTATCATTATTATTATTATTATTATTGTTATTATTTGTATTATGATGATGATGATGATTATTATTATTATTGTTATTTATTATTATTATTGTTATTATTGTTATTATCGTCATCATCATAATCATCATTATTATTAATGCTCGCTTAAAGGCTGCCTTCGGCTGCCTTTCCACTCAGTGTCAAAAAGGCTGTTACTGTAACTTCAATGCCCCAAAGAAAGTGATCCGCCTAAAGGCCGCCAAAGCAGTTCAATGTCAGAAGGCCAGAAATGAGTCATAACTCGGGAAGCGGTGGCCCGATTGGACTGGAAATTGTTTTATTCTTCAGATTAGAGCATTTTAGCGTAACTTGCTCTGCAGCTAGCAAACGATTTTATTTACTTTAGGAGAGCACCATAATAGTGAAAGGGTTAATTATCGCTGTACTGACCCCTTCCAGTTTGAACAAGATCTCTTTTGCTATTAGAGAGAGAGAGAGAGAGAACGGGACGGGGAAGGGAAGAAGTATAAGTGTGTAGAACAGGAAAAGGAAAAGGGAGAGAATGAGAAAAGGGGAAAAGACTGGAGAAAGAAAGGGCGGATTATGGAGAGAAAAAGCGTAGTGGAGGAAGAAGGAATAGATCATGTCTGTCAGGAAATGGAGAGGGGAGATGGATAGAACTAGAGATAATGGAGAAGGGAGAGAAGGATGGATGTGAAAGAAGGGAGGAATGAATCATGCAAGGAGATAAATGAATATAAAAAGGGTGGAAATCCCAAAAAATGAGAGAGAGAGGGGGGGGGGGAAGAGGAGAGAACTGTGAAGGAACCGAGTGATTCTGAGGAAAGGAAAGCGTGGGAAGGACAGGGGTGAAGGGAAAAGAACGAGAAACAAGAAAGAAGAGAGAATGGAAAAAATGAAAAAAAATGAAGAAGAGGAAAAGCATTAGAAGGATAAGGGAAACGGCGATAGGAAAAGACCTGAAAAGGAGAGACAGACGGAAAGATAGATAGATAGATAGATGGATGGATAAATAGGTAGGTAAATATAGACAGAGACTGAGCAGAGGGGGGGGAGGAGGGAAGAATAATGAGTAGAAAGTACAGAAAGAAGATTGAGGAATGAGGGAATCAGAAAGAAGATTGAGGAATGAGGGAACAAAGAGAAGATAATGGTGTCGGATAGCAAAGGGAATAATCAAGTGAGTGGAAGAAAGGGTGGAACATATGCAGGAAGAAGGACGAGAGGGGATTTGAGGAAGAAGGATCGTTGGGGGAAGGGGGCTGGATAACAAGATCAACAGGGAATCACAGGAGGAAGCAGACGTGATACGAGAGAGAGAGAGAGAGAGAGAGAGAGAGAGAAGAAAAGGTGGAATTAGACTATATTGTTCACTTGGAGGAAGTGGTGACCAGGAAAATGGGATCAGCAGAGAATCATAAGGGGGAGATATGATGAGAAAAAAATTGCCTATAATGGCAACTATGGAATAACGTAAACTAATACCGTGCAGCGATTATGTAAAAAGGGCACTACCACAGAGCTTATTTACTATAAATTTCCCATAACGCGGTGCTTGTGGCACCTCAACCATACATCATAATTATTTTGTGTACTTCCTATTTGTCCATCAGCCTTCTAAATTAGGGTCGAGATATTACCGGGAGTGCGTCGGAGAGTTGTATTATGAAGCACCGACATTATTCCCAATACCTGCTCCTCACACGTTCCTTACCGGTAATAAATTATCTTTACCTCTGCTT
>NC_136976.1:12807176-12897176 GCF_032717465.1 Coenobita brevimanus | reverse complement strand
ATAAAGTGATGGATAGGTATACAGACAGGCGTGTATGGGAGGCCCGCCCCTCTGGAAGTCGATGAAAAAAAAAAAAACGGCAAGTTCTTCTGAAAGATAGAGATAATAGATTATGATAAATATGGAAGCTGGAAAATAAGTGATAATGAGTTACGCTGAAGAGAGGCCGAGGAAGAAAAAAAAAATGTCAGTGAAACCAGTCGAGACAATGTAGACGACCCATCCATCTCTACCACATCTCTTGAGGGAAATTGTAGAGGAAAATAATACAGTGAAACAGTGAAGGAATGTGTATGCATCCGAGTATATGAGGAATGAGGACAGGAAGGCGTGCACCGAATTATCGTCGGATTAGGAGGGTTTCCAACACTTTTTCCGTAACGATATATTTTGTACATTACACCTTACATTTTTCTTTTGCCTTCGAGAGATCACAAACACACTATATGCATTAATAAACTGGTAAAGAAAAGGAGTTACGAAGACTGAATCAATGAGAGAACGTCCCAAAGAACAAGATAAAAGATGTGGAAGGGTACATGAAGGAAAGTGCGTGTGTGTGTGTGTGTGTGTGTGTGTGTGTGTGTGTGTGTGTGTGTGTGTGTGTGTGTGTATGTGTGTTTGCCCTGGTTAACCAAAGTGATATCGGACTTTGATTTGTGGTAAGTCGTAGGCAGATATCACCGTGAAGGAGAGAGGAGTTAAAGAGGAGAATAAGATGTGGGAGACATTAAAAAAGAAAACGAATGTAGTGTTAAAATAGGAGGGGAACTGAGGAATGAGGATCAGTTAACGAGAGAGGTAAGAGGAAAAATGAGAGCTGCAGGGAGTGAATAAAAATGATCGAAAAAAATGGATGTAGACTTTAAGATCGGTACGAGGTGTTCACGTTGTTCTCTCCAAGAAAAAAATAAATAGATAAATAAATAAAATAAATAAATAAATAAATAAATAAATAAATAAAATATAAAACTGATGAAAGGAACACGAGAATGAACATCGACAAACTATTCTGCAACCTTATGATCTCTGTTCTCCCTGAGAACAAACTCAGCCAGACCGTCTGCTTATATACTAATTATACCTCTCTCTCTCTCTCTCTCTCTCTCCGTTTGTGTGTGTGTGCGTCCAATATATGTGTCATTATCATCGTGTAATTAATATATCAAGGACCACTCTACCTAAGTATTAAATTATCCCTTAATAGAGAATATCCTTGGCTCCACAGTCTTCAGGTAAACATTAATCTTTTCCCCAAACTTTCGTATATTATGAAGCTAATCAGTGTCAAGAGTGATGGACGTAAACTTTCAATATTTTTTTTTTCTCCTTGCTGCCATAACTTTGGGACAAAAACACAACCTTCACCTCTCAGTCTTCATGGCACCATAATTCTCCTCCTTCCCTCCCTCCCACATACATCTCTCCCCTTCTTTGTCCTTAAATTATCTTCCTCTTCCTGTCAGTCCTTTACTCACTCTTGCCTCACCACGCTTACTTCTCACTCGTCAAGGATTTTCGCTTCTCTCACCTCCCTCTCCTTTTCTCAGCCAAGCTTACACTGCTGCTGCCGCCCACATCTCTCCATCCCTCTTTTTCCATCCGTCTGCCCTCGTATGTCCATCCACATGTCTCCATCCCTCATGTATATCTGTCTGTCCTCCATTCTCAGCCGTCTCATTACATCTTTTATCCTGATTTTCATCCCCATCCATTTGCCCTCCCACATTTTTGCTTTTTCCCTTTCGATATTCAAATAATTCGCCTTCATTGCCTGGCGACTCAGTCTTTCACTCACTCTTCAGTTCCCGAGTTCCTTTCTCAGTCACAGCGGATTTTCCTTTTATACTCCTATTCCCTATCTAGGTGACCTCAGACTGTCTTCCAGCTAAACTTGTCCTCCATACCTTCAGTTCATAAGTCTGTCATTTCATCACAGCCTTCTCCATAACATCATCGTTCTCACTCTCATCCACTTCAGTTTTTCCCCGTCGTTTTTCTACCTTCTTGTTTCCGTATTCACTCCCATCTGCTTCCATGCCTTGTTAGCCCCTCTCACTCATTCTTCAGTCTACACTCGCATTTCTGATCTTGAATCTTCGCCCTTCTCATCCTTCCTCTGTCGTTCACAACTAAGCACAAGCATCGATGAGGAAGACATTCTGCGCGCGTATTTATGAGATACGCGTTCGCTAAGGGAAGGTAGAATCTCAGTATCTGATACCACTATTGAAACAAGAAGAAAAATAAAAAATAATAGTTCTGATATGTCTATCTTGTTGCAAATATTAACTTGACCCCCCTCTATTAAGGGGTTATTCACGCTTTTGCATACTCAGATTTGATAATACAGCCGTTGAACTTATATCCACATCTCTCCTTCTTACCTCTTGTCAGTCCAGATATTCGCTCTCATTTCATCCTCCTCTGTGCTCCATCGATCACCCTAACACATCCATCTTCCCTGTCGTTTCATCACCTCCCCCCTTCCCTATCCGCATAATGTATTTTGCTTCCTTGCTTTGTTTCTCACTCCTTCACCTACTCTTCACATTCCACACTTGATATCACCCAGCAAATTTTGGTTCTCCTCATCCTTCCTCTTCTTTTCCTAGCAAAGGCCATGTCTATGTTTCATCCACATTTGCTACCCATACCTTCTGTCTGTTTCTGTATCTGCTCATCTCAGCTTTCTTTATAAACCATCCAGTCATATAACTCACCTGCATTCAGTTTCTTTGTCATGTTATTTTCCTTCCAACTTCTCTCCACTCGCATCTCCTTCGTTGCCTTGCCTCATTTTCCTTTGTTCAAGTCTTCACGTACCCAAAGCTCATTTCTCACTCACCGCAGATTTTCATATCCCTTACCCTCCTCCTGCCTCTCTCAGCTAAGCCCACACACTCTGGTTCGCATTAATAAGCCTGAGATGGAGAGTGGGAAAGCAGAGTCTGAATATCTGAGTTTTTTTTTTTTTTTTTTAACATGGTCGAAATACAAGAAATATAATGTTTTATCTCGTTGCGAGGTGATTAGTATAAAATAATCTATGTATTTCTTAGCGTTATTTAAACTGACATAAATTAGAGGCTTATTTGCAACTTCACTAACAATGTTAATGATTCGACCGTCTGTTTTTTAATCGATACTAGTTCTCCATACCTTACTTCATCCCACAAACCCGCTTATCCTCCTGTATCAGATTTCTCCAAAGCTACATCATTCATCTTTCTCATTTTCCCTTCCCTTACATCTTTTCCCTGTGATATATCCACAAGTCTCTCCCCTTCACTTTTCTCCCTACTTGCCCTGTCTGTTCTCACATTCTCGCTGTCTTGTACATTATCCATTCTCACTCTTCACACATACCCGGTACTCACTTAGCTCAGTCGTTTACTTCCTTCTAGCAATCATTATACCCGAGACTCGCGAAGCAAGAGTGGGTATTATGTTTGAGCAGTGTGTGTGTGTGTGTGTGTGTGTGTGTGTGTGTGTGTGTGTGTGTGTGTGTGTGTGTGTGTGTGTGTGTGTGTAAATAACAAACAATTTTTACCTGATGTTAACCAGGCTTGGTGGACTGGTTTAAAGACAGCCCACGAGGAAACCTATTGTTTTGGAGAGCAGTTGGTCAGAGGTCGAGATCACAGTGAAAGGTCAAACGATGACGCAGCAAATACTTTTTATCTCGTTTTCATTAAACTTGGATGAAGGGTTGACAGTAAGGCAAGAATGAAGTGACAAATTTGGGAGCAGTCAGTCACTTATTATCTTGGTCTTCCAGCCGTCGTAGTCAGTGATTTCATGCGGAAACAAGGACCATTACTGAGAGTGGTAAATTTGTCATAATGTCTGCGTGTTTCACTTGGCTTTATTATACACTTGACCTTCAGTGACAGCGTTCCCCATTGTGCTGGTGCTTGTAATTAACAGTAAACTACGGAGGGAGAAAAATTTTTGCTTTGTTGTATGCATTCCCACTTAGTCTTTAGGACCACGTTCTCTGTGGTGATGGGGCATGTACTGGATGGCAAATGAAGTCACGTGTAGAGAAATAGAAAAAAAAAAAAATCGTATTCTAAGAGAGAATTTGATAACACTACTTCTCATCTTTATTTTTAAGGGTGTACTATAACATTACTCACAGTGGCCAAGTCAGGAGTGCCGCCTTCATAATAAAGGTTGTCGACCCCATCCCATCCCCTTCTTGATTTATGGCCACCGTCTCTACGTGGCCAGCAGGGCAAGGACGACGGATTATTTGGCCAGCCAGGAGGGAAGTGTGGGAGGGATGGGGTGGATGGTGTATGGTGGGCAAGAGGAAGACATGGGAGGAAATGTGCAACTGGACCATATGGAGAAATGGGGTATGATAATTACGTACAGCATTACATTATTACATCGTATGACAAAATAATATATCAGAACATTATACAGTACAGGATTACATTATTATACCATAATACTCAGTAATACTTCAGAACATTATACCGTACATTATTACATCATATGACACAGTAATACATCAGAACATTATACAGTACAGCATTACATTATTACATTATATGACACTGTAATACATCAGACCATTATACAGTACTGCATTACATTGTTACATTATATGACACAGTAATACATCAGAACAGTGTACCGTACGGCATTACATTATTACATTAGGTGGCAATGATTTATCAACATTATACTGTGCAGCATTACATTTTTATATATCAGTAATACATCAGAACATTATACCGTACAACATTACATTATTACATTATGACAATAATCTATCACAACATTATGCCATACAGCATTACATTATTACATTATAAGACACAGTAATAAATCAGAACATTACTACAAGGAAATGCATCAGAGTTATTGAACAGTACATAGTGCATTATGTGTGTAGTGTACGGTATTGCACTTTTCAGTTAGTTGGCACAGAACTACATCAGAACTTTATCGCAATGAAGTACATTAGCACATTATCGTACAGTACTACATCACAATGGTATATGGCACAGTATTACATCAGATCATTATTAATGCCAAGTACATGAGAACAGTTTTGCAAGTAAGTACATCGGAACAATAAATATTACATCATTACATTAGTCCATTATATTTCACGGTACTACATTAGAACATTTTTTCAATCACATCAGAGCATTACATTGTACAGAGTTTCATGAGCATTATGTAGAGAGTACTGCATCAGAATCTTAGTACAATCAAATGCCTCTGAACATTTAAATGAAAACATCAGTATACATTTCGGCACAAAACGATATTAAAGTGGCACACACACACACACACACACACACACACACACACACACACACACACACACACACACACACACACACACACACACACACACACACACACACACACACACACACACACACACACACACACACACACACACACACACACACACACACACACACACACACACACAGTGAAGATGGAAAAACAGAATGATACAGCATTTCATCACTAAAATTCGAGTAAATCGCACAGTATTACGTCAGAGCTTTATAATGTAATGCATCAGCACCTTACGTTAAACAGCATTACATCAGTACGATTAATTATACAGCGTAATATTGCGTTAGCACAGAAATACATCTGCATATTTGATCCCACTGTATTACATCAGTTTTTCATATCAGGAGAGTACCTCATTACGTTTTACAATCAGATATATCAGAACATCATATTGTACAGGCCACAAACAAGACGATTTGTCTGTGGCCACCCCTTACGGGATCAAGGCGTTTGCCAATAAATAGATGTGAAGTGAGATGTGGTGATAAGTAATAATACTTACTGTATACGAGTATAAATGACAGAGGTGAGGTGAGGTGAGCAGCGTCCGAGGTGTGTTCATTAGGGGCTCTACTGGCGACCCAACACTCACTCCTGCATATCACCTTACCACACCACCACGGTAACAGCGCTAATATCACCAGTGCGCAGAGGAAGGGGGTAGTGTAGTTCAGTGTCATCGTGCACTACACTCCTGTCGACGTGCTTTCGTTGTCTCTTCATGATACTTACCTCTTTACCTTTTCTTGGTTGTGACAATGCCAGTGCTTTATTCCGGCCAACATCTGACGATAATGCGCGTAGGGTGAGTCACAGGAGCCCAGGAGTGTTCATACAACGACAATTAACTCTCTCATGGAGGGGACAACTTTATTATCATATTCCACCCAACGCCAGACGATATTATTCAGGTGGGAGTCAGTCACATGAACCTGGGTGGTAACTAATTCTTTGTTTATTAATTCTTTATGTATGAATTCTTGATACCTCCAGTAGATTTTATTGATTTTTTTTTTTTTTTTTTTTAGTATAGGATGCTTAAAACTGGAAGGGGTAAATAATATGTGTTAACAGAAACCTTCCTTAAAATGAAAAAAATCGGCTGGAGGTTGCGAGAATACCCTGAAGAAACTAAAAAATATATCATCGGATCGAAGAGATTAATATATTGTTTAGTGTGACGTACAGTGTTTCTTAACCGTATTAGCCAGAGGACGTAATGCGCGCTTGCGTGCATGTGTGTGTGTGTGTGTGTGTGTGTGTGTGTGTGTGTGTGTGTGTGTGTGTCCCCGAACAGAAGAGGTTCGAATTTATAACCTTGATTAACACCTTCACTGTAGACATCATTCCTAAGTTTAATAAAATCTTTCTGAAGGCAACAGGAATAACAAAACTTACGTCACGGTACCGAAGGGTTAACTTAATTGCCGCTATTGTCTGGCGTCAAATATCTTCAACTAAACTCCTAGCGTCTGACATTATTTATAATTTTATTGACGTGCCTCTTAAAACTCGGGCTTCTATGACTCATTCTCAGCTGAACAAAATAGCCAGGCGTTAGTTAGAATAGAGAGCGAGAGTTATTCTGCTAAAAAGAAAATTAAAGGCGATAATATGAATATCCAAACTCCTATTGCTCACTTAGCTGAGTAAAATCGTTTGGCGTTAGTGGGAATATAATGCTAGATTCGTGCCGACCATGAGACAATTTGCCTTTCCTGAGGGTCAAGCAGTTGTGATGGGACAAGGAAAAAGCTTAAGTGAACACATACTTAAATCATTCCCTTACCTGCATTGAGTTGGAGATCACCGAGTCCATTTGGCCAGAGCGTGTGACAAATTTGCTCGTTTAACTTAAAAAAAAAAAAAATGCTATAGTGGATCTCTCTCTCTCTCTCTCTCTCTCTCTCTCTCATACACTCTTCTCTTTACAAGCCGCATCACACACACACACACACACACACACACACACACACACACACACACACACACACACACACACACACACACACACACACACACACACACACACCTGATCTTTTCTTTGTGATACCTTAACCTCTCACTCGAGACCTACTACCAGCTGTGCCTGCCCTTTATTCCCTTCCCCAAATCACTCCCATTTCTTTTGCCCCTCCCAGTGCCACGTCTTTACCTGAGACATGATTAGGCCCGTGAGATGGAGTGAGGATCCCGGAGACTTAAATGTAATGTTGGAGAGTGTTGGTCCCATTTCATTGTGCAAACTGTTCATAATTCTCCCAGTTTTTTTTACCTTTGTGTCCTCGTTTTTGGTACTTACCTCACTTCATTCAGATGATGATGATGATGATGATGATCTGTGGAGAAAGCGTGATATGAAGTACCGTTTGTAGCTTCTTAGGGGAGATGTTTAAGTGATGATAGAATACATATGTATGATTTTACCTGATACTTTGTTGATAGTTTTTCCTTTGAATTTTCTTTTCCTGGTTCTGAATCCTAACCATTCCAATAAAGGCGTTCCTAAAGGCGAAATAAATAATGAAGTAAACTTTATCGTGACTCGTGGTTTCATACATATCAGGGTTAAGTGATCATGAATTTGTAAGGCAATTTGATTTTGAAATGTTTGCACTATAAACAGTTAATCTTGTGCACACTGTGAGCTCAAGGAAGTTTGTGAGTATGGTACCAGGATAGTCCCAGGTTGATGTTAACGTGTATGTAATGTGCATGTATGTATATAGCACTTGTCTGGGAGTTTTACATCTAGAAATATGTATGTATGTATGTATGAACCATGTATGTATGTATGAAAGATGTATGTATGTATGGACGTATATATGAAATATGTATGTTTGCATGGTGCCTCTAAATCTCAACAGTGGGAATTATGAAAGCGATTGGAGGTAAGACTTGTATCACTGGGTACTCCATGGTCAATTCTCCTGCTTCTGAGTGTTCTAGTCTTTTCATCTATGGTTGCTGTCATCTCCACGTACATAAATGGGAAAGATAGTTATGATGAAAGTGATGATGGTAATGGAATAACTATTTTGAAATTACCAGTGTCTTTTCTTTAATCAGATTTGTGAACTCACCAACCATAGGTGTATGCAGGAATAAGGTTTAATGCAAACAGGGTAGGTGCCGTACCGGTAATTCGTTGGAAATCACAAATATCCAATGATTAGGTGGAGATTTCGTTTCTTTTGCAGCTTTTTTGTTAACCTTGTCTTGTTCTCGCAGGCTAGTCACACACCAACACGAGCTCCCTAGCAGTTACCGGATGTCCCCTTTTCGTATGTTTTTTATGTTCAGAGGAAGAGTTAGAGAGCAGTACGAGTACGGGTGTGCATCATCCAAGAACACTTTTTCATGAAAAGCACCATATGTTAGTTTTAATTTCTTGTATCGCGGCATTAAAGATGTACAGAACAGATGGTAATTTTAGGAGGTCAGAGTGAACAGAGCATAGTAACTTTTTTTCATGTATAAAACAGAGCATAGTAACTTTGTATATATATATATATATATATATATAAAGTATAGATAGATATAAACAGAACATAGTAACTTTGATATATATATATATATATATATATATATATATATATATATATATATATATATATATATATATATATATATATAAAGTATAGATAGATATAAACAGAACATAGTAACTTTAATATATATATATATATATATATATATATATATATATATATTTTGCAGTCACTGTGGTGTGTTGTCAGGGAGTCGTCCTCTGCCTTTGTCCCCGCAATCCTCCTCCTCCTCCTCCTTCTTCTCCTCCACCTCAGCTTGAAAACTTACCCTCTCACCTTCACTTCTCCACCCTGTCGTCAGGAAAATATTTTGAAAAACTTTTTTTACCTAGTCATGTCCTGTACACACCTCAGTTTAGTGTTAGTTTTTTTCTCTCGTGTTACTAATAATTTTTCATGGTAAGGAACGATGTAGAAGATTTAAATTATTTTGCGTCTGCTAGGTGTCGTGGAAAATGCAACAATGGAAGTTGCCCCCTAATAGAGAGAGAGAGAGAGAGAGAGAGAGAGAGAGAGAGAGAGAGAGAGAGAGAGAGAGACGCCAGAAGAGAAGGGATGTAGTAAGGAGGAGGATCAGCAGCAGCAGAAAGGAGGATATATAAAACGGGAGAGAAAGTAAAGTGGGATTGACGAGAGATGATGACAGTAAAGAAAGTTGGAAATGGCCACTCAAGCTTCCATAACTTACTCTATACGCGTTTACTATGATGGAATACTAGAGTTGTCCCTAGTATAAAAAGGTTGATAGTGCCTGTAATAACACTTAGGAACCTATGATACACAAGTAGATAAAATGAGTCTGCATTAATGTGCAGTACCTTAGGGAGAGCCATCTGGTTGTGAAGAGGTTGACGGACACTTTCAGAGCAAATGTACGTTCCAAAGCATAACATGTTCGCCTGGAGGTAACAAGAATAAACTAAATAATCTGTCTGTCTGTCTATTACCAGATGCTATTATCCCGTAAGAGGTGGCCGTTTGGCCTTGAGTTAGTTGTTTTACTTTGAGGGGCACTAACCTTCCGCCAACCCACTTGTTGACACGTTGGAATCGCGTGTGGGTTGGTTATTTAGTTACTACCCATCGTTGCAAATGGTGTCCTGGTGTACGTTATCAAATTTCAGGGGTTGAATAATGTAACTATGATAAACTTAACGAAACTGCTTAGGAGTGGTGTAGGTCTCAGCGCTGACTCCTGCGTCTAGTGATCCCAGGTTCCGTATTTATCAAGGATGTTACCCCTCCCGTGATCCTAACATCTCCGTTATCCCAGATGGTTTTATTCAGCTAAGAGTGAGTATAGGAGCCTGACAGCGTTAATAATCTTCCCGTCAATCGCCTCATGGTCGGAATAACGCCAATATTTCAGACGGTTTCATTCAACTAAGAGTGAGCGTAAGAGCTTAAGAGTGTTGATAGTGTCACCATTAACCCTCTTATCATCAGAACAACTTTAGCATTGAAGATTTTTTTTTTTTTTTAGCTGAGTTTGTACAGGAGTCTGACAGTATGAGAGAGGGGGGTGTGAGTTAGGGGGAGGGCAGCGGAATGGCAGGGGACAGGGCGACATGGAGGCCATTTTTTTGTGGTCACTCCTTACGGAATTCAGGCGTCTGGGTATAGATAGATAGCTGGACAGATTAATATTCCTGCATGCTCGGGACAACTCTGGTATTCTAATCAAGCTTCTTTGTAAAGTATCCCAACAAGAACATCCAGCTCTGCCCCAGATAATTTTTTTTTTCCCCCGCGAGTGAGCCATACAGTAGGTTCTTAAGGATGTTAACCAATTTCCCGGGTAAACAATTCTCTATACCATGTTGCTGTATGTATACGAGAGAGGGGGTATAAGTTGGGGGGAGGGCAGCGAAATGGCAGGGGACAGAGTGACGTGTAAGCGATTTGTTTGTGGCCACATTTTACGAGATTGAGGCGTCTGGGTATTGATAGATAATAAATGTTACTTTTACCAGAAACAGACGTTCAACTTATATTTTTCACTTCAATATTCAC
This sequence comes from Coenobita brevimanus, assembly GCF_032717465.1. Classification (NCBI taxonomy): domain Eukaryota; kingdom Metazoa; phylum Arthropoda; class Malacostraca; order Decapoda; family Coenobitidae; genus Coenobita; species Coenobita brevimanus. Next base: position 12,886,281 of record NC_136976.1, on the reverse strand, counting down.
TCTAGTTTGGCTGTGGAGTGAATGATGGCCGCATGTTTGAACATAAAAAGGTGCAGCCGCCTCAGACTCTAATAAAAATATAAACAGCCATTTTTATTATAGAACTTAATATCAAGAAACTTTGTGAATCTAGAATCCGGAGTCGTATGTCCAAATTCTCCTAAGCCTCGGTTGTGTATAAAATCGTTTTTCTATACAGGATTGCCTTCACTTAAACACCTACCAGACACTTCATAGTCAAAATATTTGAGTGTATATTACAGTGACAAAATCTATAAACAAGATGTGTGATAAAGAGTTCAGTGTTACAGAGCCTTTGTTAATCTTGGAAATTGATTATGATTCTTTATAAATACAGTACAATCCCAGGTTCCCCATCCCATGACCCAGCTGTCAGAACCCCGTCATTACAATAGTCTAGTGGTTAGATTGCGCTGTTCGGAATGACAGCCTTCCATAGATGCCATGTCCAATAGGTGACTGGACGCTTTTCGATCATGTATTGCCACCAGGGGAAGTATGGTGGTCTTCTGCCCTTAAATGTCTGAGTAAGGTAGCCTAGCCTCGGGCCCCTACACCTTGATGAGGACCAATGGAACTAATTGTTGTAGTTTTGCACTCAGTTGTATTTGTACGTTTACTTTCAGTCTGGGAAAAATGTCTCGTACTTAGGGGGTCACTGACTTATATCTACCCCCTCCAGTTAAAAAAAAATCGCTCCTGACCAACATAAAATCGTCACAGGGTAGTAACAATAAAACAAAAGACGCGATGTTGCTGGACGAATAAGACGCCCTTGCTCATTTAATCCAGTGGCTCATTTTGTGCTTATTTCTGCTATATTCCTTTTTTTTTTTATAATGGGAAATATTTATTGCAAGAGTTAATCGTTACTCCCAGTCCATCATATATGCAACAGATCAAATCAGGAACTGTCTCCTTCTGTTTGTGTTTTCTATCGCTTATGATCTCCAGTTTTTTTGGATGCTGTATCCAGGCATCTCGAAATGAACGGATCTTCAGTTTGGCTTTGTTATTTTGTTCTTATTTATTTTTTCCTTGGGAGAGACAATGGTGCGGGCTTCTGGCCTTTGGTTACTTCTTCTTTGTCTTAAAAAAAAAAAAAAGAAAATCAGGAATATTTTTGCTCTTTCGAATTTTCTTTTTCTTAATATTCACTCTAGTTTGCTTGTAATGGGTTTAGTTGCTTTTTGAATGAAGATAAAGCCACATACTTAACATGCAGCTTCATAAAGATCTATGGCTCAAGGCATTCTGTGAAATCGGCCCTTTAGCCCGAGTACGTTATTATTATTATTCCAATTTCCAGACAATTTTATTAAGCTCAGGAGATTTGCTAAACTGGATTTGCTAGACACAACCTTTATTAACCCCTTTACTGCTAGGGTGTTCTAAGATAAATAGAATAAGAAAATACGTCACGGTATTGAAGGAGTTAATACCAGCATGCCAAGTAAGGCCATCCCAAATGAACTTAATCTGATCATCCAAATATCCCTCAGATTTTACTTACCCGCAATAACACATGAAGTTAGATATTCGTATGTTATCTGTGTATGTATTCATGTGTGTCCATTTAGGTATGTTTCGATATACAGTGTGTGTGTGTGTGTGTGTGTGTGTGAGAGAGAGAGAGAGAGAGAAGTATCTTCGGTAGTAAAATCATGCCAACAATGAAAGACAACTGAGTTATAATATTTTTTATTTCTCAAAGTATCATATACAGTAAGGCGTTGGGCGTAATATCAAACCTTCAGTTATATTTCTTGACATCAAGAGAGGGGTGACTCATCTTAATATATTGTCACCACCGAGTAGGTTTCTGGCGCTACATGAAACTATGTGACTTTTAACTAGTTTGCAGTTGACGGTAATCTGTTTGCCCGATTCATGATGATAAACTACAAAATTGTCTACTGTATGCTGAAAATCCACTGTATTACCGATACAGTACAATACTTTGTCCTAAATAAAGTAAAAAAGTGTACTAAAAATGGGCTTATGGTTATCTGTGCCCTTTTGTTTTTAATTTCAATAAAGCTTACCATTCACTCAGTGTGGAGCGTCTGCTGCTGCTGCCAGTATAATTCAAGCAATGTGACAATATTCGGACTGCCAAAAATTCCAATAAACTATTTTTTTTTTTTTTTTTTTTTTTTTTTGTTAATCTTGTAGTCGGGTGTACTTGTTAAATGATACTAATTTCTAACCTTGGTTGTAGGTCACCTCAGGGTTGCAAAACATCTACGGATATGAAATTATGATTCACAAAGAGAGAATTAAACAGCAGTTCTTGTGACAGGCTGTTTTCGTAACTGATAAATATTGTATAATTAACAATTTCACATGGATGTTAAAGTCTAATATAGGCATCTGCATTAAAAAATACTGAAGTTCAGTATCCAGATCTGCATCCACAAGATGTAAAAATCTGACATTCACATCCACATCCACAAGATGTAAAAATCAGACATTCACATCCACATCCACAAGATGTAAAAATCTGACATTCACATCCACATCCACATGTACAAGATATAAAAATCTGACACTGACATCCACACCTGTACATATCTTAAAAGGGCTTCTCACAAAGACAGAGTAGCAGGAGGGATAGGATGGGGCATTGTTGGTAGGGGGGATTTATGTTTATTTTTTAAACGATTGACTGCACCTTAACTTCTCAATGAGTAGCAACACGCCTGGCATTGCCAGGCTGACCAAACACCATTACCACACGCTCTTACGTCGCACAGACTTCTTCACTTTGCATGAGTCAGTAGATCCCTTGATTACTTGGTGAATAGCAACATGCCTGACAGTATTCTGTTGGTGTGTGAAAAGTTTGACAGAAGCTGTTGTGAATTATTGTAATGCTTTTGTTAATAATTGTTACCATGAGCATAGCTAGGGTTTTAAATGGGGGAAGGTTATCCACGCCTGTTGTGAGGTAGCTCATGGACAGCTCTACAGGGTAGCCTATGGACAACTCTACAGGGGCTTCAGGCTTAAGGATCCGGAAATTTGAGGCAGGCATTGGGATGGACAGTCAGAGTTCAGGGTGTGATTAATTTCACCCAGGCCACTCCTCTGGCTATGCCACCAACTGTTACGCTGTTACGGAATCAATGTCTCGGTTCACTAAGCCTGTACTGTCCATTAATGTGCCATAGAGTACTGACAGTGAATAATGGATCACTTTACTAAAGGCTGGATGAATCATTTACAGTCATTCCTATGTGTACGTGTGATACCGTACTGATTGTTCATTTGATATTTTTCGTCTGTTCATTTGATATTTTTCGTCAGGGCCAAATTACATGTACAGTATATCCAGGTTGAAATTTGTAACCTAACCCAGTGAATTTAACGTGTCCACCATAAAATGAAACTCTGAGGAGTATTATAATGAACACCAAGAATATCGGAACTATACATAAGCAGTATCAGTGTTTCATTTAATGTCTTAAGCACCAAGGCACACGGTCAAAATGCCGACCACCATTTGTAGTGCGATACAGGCAGTTGGTGCATACCATAACGAAAGAGGTTATAACCATTAGGTGAGGGGTTGGTATCCGGGTTGAGTGAGTTATTACCATGGTTAGGTGTTGGACTGTTACCATATTACGGAGAAGGATTATTACCATGGTTGGGAGGATTGTTTTTACCATGGTTGGGAGGAGGGTTTTTACTATGGTTGGAAGGAGGGTTTATACCATGGTTGGGAGTTTTTTTTTTTTTTTTTACCATGGGTGGGGGGAGGGTCTTTACCATGGTTCGGAGGAGCATTATTATCGTGGTTGGGAGGAGGGTTGTTACCGCTGTTGAATGGAATGGTATTACTTTTTTTCTTTTTTCTTTTTTACTGTTGCGTGGAGTGTTCTGGCCTTGAGATGGGGGTTTGGACTGTTGGATGGGGTGTTACTGTCTTACAGTAGCAGGTTATTATGGGAGTTGCCACTGGAGTATGACTGGCCCTTCTTGACTCCATGGGCCTTTTCCAAGTGCTTAGTAAGATGGTCATGTCCTGCGTACGCAGAGGTACAGAAATGACACTTATAACGGCGGCCTGAACCATGCGACTCTCTGTGGCGTTTTAAATGTCCAGATGAAGCAAATGTTGCATGGCACTCGGGGCAAGTTGCCGGCCCTTTGGGCGCCTTGCGTATTGGCACAATGAGGGCTGCAGCGGCTGCTGCTGCTGCTCCAGTGACATCCATATCAATGAGTGGTTGAGGACGAAGACCAGTATCATTTGTGTTCATTGTTGGAATTCCTCCTTTGTAGGAATCACTCTTGTTTTGGTCGTGAGGGTGTCCACAAGCATGTCCAGGGAGGGGAGGAGGGTGAAGATTTGTTGTCAAAGGAAGTCCCTTATTCTGATCAACAGGAAGATGGTTAAGGCCATGCTGTAAGAATCCTGTCAGGCTGCTCAGCACGTGATGACCATATGGTCTTGGCGGCCGTTGGTAATAGTGAGATGATACAGGTAAAGCTTGGGATCGGCTGGCTGTTCCTGCTGAAGACATATGTAACTCTGATCCTGTAATGCATGTGAAGTTTGTCAGTGAGTTACTGTATCCTGTATGAATCAGGATTGCAGAAAGGAAATCATTTTGGTTCTTGGAATGCTTCCCCCAGAATCCAAAAGTGGAGGGTGTCTGTGTGTCAGGGGACTGTAGATTGGGGGTAATGAACATCCCAGAGTCACTCTGTGGCTGGCTCCTTCGTGAAAGTTTTGATACAGCGTGAATCTGGTTCCTGGAGTGGTGTTGATCCTGAGGGGACGAAAGTTGAGCGAATGTGGTATGCTGACATTCCTCGTAATCACAAGAAGGATATTCTTGGACGTCTTTGGACGTAAAATCAGGGCTGATGATTCTGTGGCAGTGTAAATGGTTCCCGTCAGATCCGCCGAGAACTGAAGTGCGTGCACCGTCATGTGATGGTCCTACATACATACTGTTGTGTGTGTGCAGGTTATTATCACCTCCAAAGAGCTGATGGAATGTGCTACCTTGGCCTGAAGTCGATTGAAGACCTGCGTCTCTGTCATGGCCTGGGAAGTGAACTGTTTCAAGGATGTAAGACTTGTCTCTGTGGGCGTCGACTGAAGCTGAATGAAGCTTGGTTTTATTCTCTGCATTTAGGACAGCTGCTGCATCTGGTCCACTGTGGGTTTCGGACACTGCAGAAGATGAGGCAGCTGATGAGCATTAAAAAAAAAAAACCAAGGTGGCAGTAGGATGGCAACACTAACAAAGGAACATTATACTGTAGTAAAAAGTCAGTATAGTCATGGACATAATAGGCTTAGACGTAGAATTGTGAGTGAGTGAGTGGAGGTGTAAATATCAAAGTAAGGTGAATCTGAGAAAAGCCAGTGAGACATTTGGTGAAGCTGTGAGTTACATCAAATGATTGCGAAATTAAGCAAAAGCGCATCATGAGAGAGAGAGAGAGAGTACAAACGAGTACAAAGGAAACCAAACAGCAACAGACCTTATTGTCCTTTCGAGGCTGTTTGTTACGGAGTAGACTATGATTACGAGATCTAACTCTACATGCTGAAGGATAAGGATAGTAAAGTAAGAAGGCTCCTCCCCGCCTCCAAACCCTCCAGTAAAACTGGCAAGAAAAAGTGAGAAAAAAAACACCATGCAGCATGTAATAACAAACATGGAAATTTCATAGGAACGACTGAAAAGGAAAAGCTACTGTCTGTAATTCATTATCTATAAGCTACCAGTATGAATAACCTGAAAGAGAAAGTGGTAAAGTAAAATGAATAGCCTAATCGAATAAATAAATAACAAATGCATGTCACTATGTACGGGTATGTTGAGTTGACGAGGCGTCTGTGGACACAGTGTGGAAATTGCACAGTGTGGATATTCAGGGTTGGTGCGGCAGTCTTGCCTGGCGCTGTTAAGGTAGGCAGCAGTGAATCAGGCCCCAGCTCCGTTCATTCCACTGAGACTAGGAACTTTCCCATGCGGGACAAGCACACAAGTCACCTCCTGAAGCAGTGACCCCTGGTACATTGAAAAAATCCCGATGGTGGCCACGTAACTAACAGGGACCCTCAGTGATCCACAGCCCATCACAGGTCGAAAGTATGAGTAGTGACCGTTAACTCGGGGCTATCTGTGCATATCCTAGTCTGTGTATATACTATATTTGCATTTAATAAATTGATCCAGGCTCTAAAAACAATAAAATAAAATAAAACAAAATTATACATACACAAGTGTTTTATTCAGGAGTAAACATATTAAGCTGGGGGTTAGATACCAAATACTTATCCAGGCGACCTTTAAAGGTGTGTACTGTATTACAATTTACTACGTTGGAAGGCTATCTATTCCATATATTTACAACTCTGTTGAAGAAGAAATGCTTAGCTTCATGCAGCTGGAATCGTTTGCCAATTATTTTATGCCCATTGCCTCTAATGTAATTCGAGTGATCAGCTGTGAAGTATTTATCGACAGCCATGTTATCATGTCCTTTGAATATCTTGAATACTTGAATTAAACCTCCTCGTATCCTCCGTTTTGTTAGGGTAAAGAGATTCAAGGCTTCTAAACGTTCCTCGTACAGTTTATTTCTCAATCTAGGTATCATCTTCGTCATCTTTCGCTGCACTCTTTCAAGCTTTTCCATATCCTTTTTATAATACGGCGACCAAAACTGAATGCAGTACTCTAAGTACGGGCGTACTAAGGAATTATACAAAGTGAGGACGATATTATCTAATTTATATTAAAATGCTCTGTCTATGAATCCAGTCAATTTATTGGCTTTTTTTTTCACAGCTTCTGTACATTGTTTGCTTGGTTTCAAATCGTTTGTTATTATAACTCCTAAGTCTTTTTCATGGTTTACCCTTCAAGTTGGACATTATTCATGCTATAACTTGTTCTTACATTTTTACTGCCAATATTTAACACTGCATTTATTAATATTGAAATCCATTCGCCAGACTTGGGCCCAGTTAAACAGTTGATCAAGATCTCTCTGAATTGCCTGTCTTTGCAGTACTGTATTTTAGTATCATCAGCAAATTTTCAAATCGTACAACACAATCCTTCGTCAATATCATTTACATATATTAAGAAAAGAATAGGACCTAACACTGAACCCTGCGGCACTCCACTTGTAACGTTTATCCAGTCTGACTCTTTTCCATTTATTACAACTCTTTGGTTTCGTCCGGTGAGCTAATCTTCTACCCACCTGAGAACACTGCCGCTGAAACCATGTGCCTTTAGAGGAGTCTTTTGTTTGGAACGTCGTCAAAGGCCTTTTGAAAATCGAGGTGGACCACATCAACAGATTTAGTCTCGTCGTACATGTTCAGTATATAATTGAATAAGTCCAGCAGATTCGTCAGGCAAGAGCGATTATTACGAAAACCATGTTGCAAATCATTTATGAGATTGTTTCTTTCTAAGTGTTTTACAAACTTGTCTCTGATAATAGTTTCAAGCAATTTGCAAACCACCGATGTTAAACTAATTGGGCGGTAGTTTTCTGGTTTGTCTCTGTTGCCCTTTTTGAGTATTGGGGTTATGTTAGCAAGCTTCCATTCATGCGGCACCTTACTGCTCTTAAGTGATAAGTTAAAAAGTTCAGCTAAAGGCTTTGAGATTTCATTCTGTATTTCCTTCAATGCACGTGGCGATATTTTGTCCGGTCCTGGTGCTTTATTCTCTTTTAATCTGTTTATTGCAAGCAGTACGTCACGATCGCTGACTGTAATGTCAGTGATTATGTTGCCCTCTTCTGTAGGAATGGGGGAAGCAGTAGGAATTGTATGTATATTTTCTGTTGCAAATACTGACGCGAAGAAAGTATTAAGAATTTCGCCATCATAGTTTCATCATCAGTGTGCTCTCCGTTATCTGTGACTAAGGGACCGATTGATGGAGTTATTACCTTTTTGCTTCTTATGTAACTGATTTACTGATACTTGCTATATGTGTCTCAGTGTTTTTCTTACTGCGTTTAATTAATTTTTTGGCTTTTCGTCGAAGGGCATCGTATTCGGTTTTATCACTTTGATTATTTGTGGTATTATAATTCTTATATGCAAGATTTTTTGCTTCTAGACAATGTTTAATGTCGGAGTTCCACCATTTGGGTTTAGAATTTTTGGCGGGCCTTCTGTTGCGCATTGGAATACATAACCTGATGGCACTTTTGAGAGTTTCTGTAAAGTAATTCCACGCGTCACTGATATCTAAAGTTTCGACAGTGGGATGCCAGTCACGTGCACCTGCAGTTGCCTTAAATTTCTTAAAATATGCTCTCTTAAAGTCGGGCACTTTCTCACAACTGGACTTGACACTGTCTTCACTGAATTTAATGTTAAATGTAACTATGCGATGATCACTTGTACTAAATTCTTCCCCTACAATAACATTACTCACTACATTTTCTGATGTAGCTAAGACAAGATCTAGGATGTTAGCTCCACGTGTCGGATAATTTACAAATTGATACAAAGAACTTTCCTGCAAGTTTGAGAGAGAGAGAGAGAGAGAGAGAGAGAGAGAGAGAGAGAGAGAGAGAGAGAGAGAGAGAGAGAGAGAGAATTTTAGTAATGGAACTCGTGTAGCTCAACGATATATGCCTTGAAAAACCTTGCCTAGTTGAAAAGCTTTCCACATAGTCATATATTAGTACGGTAATTTTCTGAATCTGGAGATGGTTTGTGACAACGCTGACTTTTTTTTTTTTTTTTTTTTTTTTTTTAATGTTTGCAAATGAAAGCAGACAGCAAACGCATTAGTCTTTTCGAGGCTTTTTTTTTTTTAGTTAAAAAAAAGTATATATATATATATATATATATATATAACTAAGGCAACTGATTTTAGATGTTAATAGTATATCGCAGCCTGCCGCAGTTGGAACTCTGTTAAAGGAAACACATACTTTCATGTGACTGCAAAACATTCCTAACAGTATAATACCATGCCAACTACTGTCGCAAAAATTGACCCGACTACTGTGAAGAATTTCTAGATGCCATATTAGCATGACCTTGGAATGTTCTGTATTACCCTGATTATATATATATATATATATATATATATATATATATATATATATATATATATATATATATATATATATATATATATATATATACTGTATATATAAGATACCCAGATCTGGACAAAATACTCCAGGTGTGGGCGTGCTGTAACAGAAAACATCTCTGTCGAAAGTTATTGATGGAAAGTTATTGATTTAATGTACAAATCTGTGGTTTCCAGATGTCTGTACTATTACACGGTTAAGTTTTCACTAGATGTAAATAAGCTGTGTGACGATTACATTCCACGCATCTTGAAATTTAGGTCAGGTAATGATGGCAGGCCAGAATTGGAGATCTAACTCTAGCCAGGTGAGAGGAGACCTAAACCGCATACATAAAGTTTCCTATGCTTAAGGTGACTACAAGATTGCTTCAACTTAAGTCTGTCGGAACTTCAGAACCACACCAGAGTGAATAATAAGATTAATAAATATGACTGAACAAAGTGATTCGTAATAATATTCACTTACGGAGGGATCTTCATAGTAAAAAGTTGGTTAGGGTTCTTTGTGAATACGATTCCCGATGACACAAGTCTTATCTGAGGTAGACATGAATGTTACGAGTATAGTAATGTTAGTGTGGAGATTTACGTATACCTGGAAATTAGGTCAGGTGGGTGAGGTGAGGTGAGAGGTCAAAGGGGAATTAATATGGGGAGGGACAGTGTCGTGAATATTTCTCTTAGTGTGTGTAACACACACACACACACACATACACACACACACACACACACACACACACACACACACACACACACACACACACACACACACACACACACACACTCTCTCTCTCTCTCTCTCTCTCTCTCTCTCTCTCTCTCTCTCTCTCACCCCTACAATCCTAACATCTACTCTACAATCCTAACATCTAACCTTCCATCTTCCTTCTGAGCACCTCCTTTCCCTCTTTCTCCTGCTCCACTGTTTTCCATTCATCCTAAGTTGCCGTCTGTTTTTAACCTCGCTAAGCTTACTCTTTCATCCTATCCTATCTCTTCACTTTCTCTTCTCTTTCCTTTCTAGCACATCATTTTTCCGTGGCTAGTGCTGTGTCACCTCTTCGTCTGTCCATCACGTTGTATTACATCGTCTTACGTTCTTCTGCTCCGCATCTTCTCACCTACCCTCTCCATCCTCCATAACCTCACCTCCTCATTTCTATACTCCAGTGAATACACCCTCTTATACTCACCTTCGTCCTGTCTACCTCTACCCGACCATCGAACTTTTTCTTCCTCCAGCTCTATCACCTTACCTTCCTTCCCACCCCACCTTCTGTCTTCCTTTTTACTTCAGCCTTACCTAGTCCTTCCTCCGTCGCTTCCTCCATCATCTCACCCACTCAGTATATTACCATTATGCCGGGAATGGAACCCGAGACTCTCAGGTGACAGCCAGGCAGCAATCCACTACGCTACGACCAGGTAAAAGATACCTCACATTGTCACAGTCTTGTAACCAATGTCCCTCCGCCCTCACTATGGGCCTGACTTGCCGTAAGTGCTCGGGATAGATTAAAAGCATCTACTTGCCCGAGTGCCAGGTTTTCTCAGCCTCTTTAGGCCCACAGTGGGGGCGGAGGGACATTGTGACAGTGTGAGATAACTTTTATCTGGTCGTGGCGTAGTGGATCGCCGCCTGGCTCTCACCAGAAGAGTCCTGGTTCGATTCCCCGCATAATGGTAATATATTGGATGATTTTTCCTGTGTTAAGTACAGGTTTCTTTTTTCATCTCGCCCACACTTTCCTCCTCCCTTACATCCTTACCTTAGTTACATTCCCAAAACCATCCAGCACCTCTTTCTCTGTCACTTCACCTACTCCATCCACCCATACCTCAGTTACATCATCTGTTCCTTCCTCCTGCATCTCATTACCTTATCATTTTCTCACAACCATACAGTAACTTTCTGCCCTCACACTTTACTTCTCTGACATACCTTCACTTTGCTATGCTGTTTGCCGTATAGTATCTGACCTTAATATGTTGCAGTTTTAAAAATGATATCTTAGTCAATAAAAAGCCCATTCAAAATAATGCAGCCAAGACCTATCATCCAAGTAGTGGGAGCGGCCTAGTTCGATTAGCCAAAAAACATACCATCTTTATATACACTTTTCACCTGAGCTGATTATTTCCTACCCATTTGACCTCACATCTGACCTTCCCTACACTGTTACCTACACTACACCTCACCCTCACCTCTGATGTCAGTCCCACCTACATCCCGTACCTGAGCTGTACCGTGACCTGACCTGACCATCATGCGGATTTACCTGTTTAACGCACCGGGACCGTACGTTAGACCGTTATGATGGTACGCGATAATCCACCTGTTGATCCAAGACAAGACGCCTTAATCCCTGAAGGATTAACGTTTTGCGTGTGTTCGTTTATCATTCAAAAGTCACTTCACTGGATTGGCGGAGTATATTAGAGTTTATGCATGCAATACTTACTAGTCTGTTGGCTTCTGAAAGTGAAATATCAAAAATTTACGTCTTAACACTGAGAGATTTGTAACGGTGAAATTTTCAATGAAACCGGATATCTAGAAACAGGATTACCTTACGTCAGCTATATAGACATATTATTTTACCTGTGTTTCTCAGTGCCTCACACGAGCCCGTCTCAAATTACGCTCATCTCCGTACACATCTGCCTCATACAAACTCGCCCCCGTACATACCTGCATCATACACACTTATCCCCCGTACACACCTGCATCATACACACTTACGAAGGGTGATCAGAAAGTAATGACAGTTCGTGCTATAACATGAAAACCTTGAATGATGGGAGGTAGGGGAGCAAGGAGAGTGCAGAGTTGCCTGTCCTTACGAGTTTGAACTTGTCGCCGTATGCCTGACTTTTCTTGTTTTATTGTTGTGAGTGAATGCTTCACTCTTGTTTTTGCTCTCTGGCCAGAAACATGGATTACTCGAAAGAAGGCTGCAGGTTCTACATTTTTACGAGGTGGAAACTGGGAATGAAAGCAACAAAGATTCGAGGGGAATTATTACAAGTTTATCGAGACACTACTCCTTCCCTGGAAACTGTTTCCCTCTGGATTCGTGCTTTCACAGCAGGAAAAACTGAATTGAAAGATGAACAACGCTCTGGACGCCCCCGGACATCCGTGACCGAAGCAACAATTGTCCGTGCACGGTCCATCATTGACGAGGATCCAACTGTAACTCTTAGGTTCTTAGCCTTGGAGCTTGATATCAGTTATGGGAGTGCATATGACATCGTGCATGAACAATAACACCTGAGGAAGAAGTGTTGTCGATGGATACCCCATTTGTTGACTGATGGGCAAAAGGCTGAACGGGTGAGGATTTGTCGTGTCTGGCTTGCTGAATTTGAACCAAATGGTCCAAAACGGTTCTCAGATGTTGCTACTGGAGATGAGTGTTGGATTTCTTTCTTCACAACCCGTGACAAGCAGTCAAACATGGTGTGGTTGGGCGATGAAGACCCTCGACCTCAGATTTTGAAGGAAGGATTTCGCAGCCGGAAGCGCTTTTTCACCATCTTTTTCAATTCTCAAGGACCAATATGCGTGGATGTGATGCCTGAAAAGTCCGCTATCACAGCCCAATACTACACAGACCAGGTCCTTCCACAAGTCTTGGAACACAAGGCCAACACCGCACCAACCCGCCGTCGGTCTCGCCTTTTGCTGCACCACGACAATGCTGCACCCCACAAAGCTCGCCTCACTATGCAGTACCTGGAACAACAAGGTATAACTCTGCTCCCCCACCCACCCTACTCCCCTGACCTGGCTCCCTGTGACTTTTGGTTGTTTCCAAAAATTAAATCTGCCATCGCTGGGAAGCAATTTCATCGCATCCAAGACTTGGCACGGACCGTCAATTCAGAACTCCGAAGTATACCGTCTTCAGAGTACCACGCTTGCTTCATGAAGTGGAGAAAGAGAATGGAACGATGCATAGAGGTTGGAGGGGAGTACTTTGAAGGAATGTGAGTCATAGTTTGATAGTTCTTCATGCTAATAAAAGTTTATGGACTCACTGTCATTTCTTTCTAATCACCCCTCGTATTCCCCGTACACACCTGCCTCATAAAAACTCGCCCGCGTACAAACCTACCTCATACAAACTCCCCACCGTACACACCTGCCTCGTACAAACTCCCCCGTAAGCATCTGCCTCATACAAACTCTCCCCCGTACACACCTGCCTCATACAAACTCACGTTCATACACACCTGCTTCATACAAACTCGCCCCCGTGCACACCTGCCTCATACAATCACACTCCCGTACACACCTGCCTCATAGTCTCATACAAATTCACACCGTACACACCTGCCCCATACAAACACCCCCATACACACCTGCCTCATCGTCTCTTACAAACTCAACCCCGTACACATCTTGAGCGGGGAGGGATGAGGCGACACTGTAAAACCCACAAAATCCTATGTGGATGGTCAAACAAGTGAGCGGAGTGGTTTGTCGCTCCGCTAACCCTCCATGCTCGTAGCTACGCGATGCAGCATGTTTCTAAATGTCGCGCATTGCCTAGCGACATCCCTAGGCATGTATGTACCGGTGAACAGCTGTGGTGCGCGAGGTAGCCACTTCCTATTTGGACAGACATGAGAACATAAGAAGAGAGGATAACTGCAGTAGGCTGTTGGCCCATGCTAGGCAGCTCCTAGAAGAGTAACTGAACTGCTAGAATGAGATAAGGATATCAAAGAAGAAGGCTCTCTCCCGCCTTCCAAACCCTCCAGCCGAAGCCGGCAGGAAAAAGTCAGAAAGAACACCACGTAGTATAGAAAAACTGGCGTGGACATTTTACAGGAAAGTGTGAAAGGAGAATAGAGAATATCATAGTGTAACCTGAAATGGAAACATTATGAATTAGTATTGGTTATAAGATTTTTTTTTTTTTTCAATACCCACCCCTTATTTGTCATATGCTTATCTAGCCTATGCTTGAAACTCTCAATGGAAGAGGCAGCAACTATTTTAATATAGTCGCGGCGCGCGACTCTGACGTTGTTATTATCGTGCTCTGGCAACCTACTATTCAGAAGTGCGTCTGACTTCTTGTATAATATGAGGCGCATGTGATTCATGTACAGTACGTTCGTGTATAATATATTCGTGCATAATATTATGATTCGTGTATAATATGATACGAAACAGGACGCACATTTGAATGGTAGTTTGCCAGGGTACGATAATGACAACCTCCGAGTCGTGCGCCGCAATTATAGGTAGCTTATTCCATTCGTCTACTACTTCTATTACCAAACCAATTTCTACCTGTTTTCTTATTGAAACGGAATTTTTCTAATTTGAAACCATTACTTCTAATTCTATCCTGTTTGCTCACTTTAAGTACCTTGCGAATATCTCCCTTATTTATACCCGTCATCCATTTAAACACCTCAGTTAAGTCTCCCCTTATTCTACGCCTCTCTAGCGAATGCAAACTTAGTCTTTTCAGTCTGTCTTCATATGACAGGTTCCGAACGTCATGTATAACTTTTGTCATTCTTCTCTGTACATTTTCTAACGAATTAATATCCATTCTATAGTAAGGACACAAAAATTGTACTGCATAGTCTAAATGTGGCCTTACTAATGCTAGATAAAGTTGCAGTATTACTTTTAATGATCTATTGCTCACGCTTCTCGAAATAAATCCTAGGACTCTGTTTGCTTTATTTCTCGCATTAATACACTATTGGCTTGGTTTAAGGTTGTTACTAACTATAACTCCTAGATCCCTCTCGCATTCCGATTTGCTAATTTCTTTGTTATCTAAGATGTATTTAGTGTCTCCAGTGGTCTTGCCTACGTTAAGTACTTTACATTTTTCAACGTTAAATTCCATTTGCCAAGTTTTAGACCATTTGGACAGTGTATCGAGGTCTTTTTGTAAGTTACGGCAATCGTCAGTCGAGTTAATGATACGCCTTATTTTTGTATCGTCGGCAAATCTGCTGATCCTGCTAGTGACTCCTTAGTCTAGATCATTTATATATATAATAAATAATAAGGGACCGAGTACTGAACCCTGGGGTACACCGCTAGTTACTAATCCCCAATCCGACTTAGTTCCATTTATTAATACTCTCTGCTTTCGTCCTTTCAGCCAGGATTCTATCCATTTTAAGATATCGCCGTCTATACCGTGTGCTCGAACCTTTCTAACTAACCTTTCGTGTGGGACCCTATCAAAAGCTTTACTAAAGTCCAGATAAATAACATCGTAAGCTTTATTGCTGTCTACTGCCTCATAGACCTCCGAGTAGAATGACAGCAAGTTTGTGAGGCAGGATCGTCCTTGCCTGAATCCGTGCTGACTTTCATTTATAAGATTAAATCTTTCTAAGTGTTCTCTAATCTTATTTTTCCAAAATTGACTATAACATTTTTCCAACTATTGACGTTAGACTTATTGGACGATAATTCGACGCAGCTGATTTATCACCCTTTTTAAAGATGGGCACTACGTCTGCGGTCTTGTACGCCCCTGGAACTTCTCCTGAAATTAAAGAATCATTAAATAATGTTAAAAGTGGCTGACAATTCTTCTTTGGTTTCTTTTATAATTTTTGCATATATATCGTCCTGACCTGGCGATTTTTGAGGTTTTAACTTATTAATTTCTTTCAGTACGTCCTCCTTACTAATGGTTATTTTACTAAGAATATTTTCCGTATTCTCATCGTAAATATTTGCTGCTTGAGGGACCAGGTCTAGATTTTCCTTGGTGAACACTAATATGAAATTATTTGGGATGGAGCACATTTCTTCATCTTCACTGGTAATGTCACATGGTTCTGTTCTGAGTGGTCCTATCCTATCTTTATTTTTCGTACGGTACATTTGATAAAAACCCTTAGGGTTTTCTTCCGATTCACTAGCAACCTTAATTTCATAACTTCTCTTTGCTTTTCGTATCTCCCTCTTTACCTCTCTATTTAAAATCGCGTACCGGTTACACAAGTGTTCCTCTCCATGTTTTATTTTTCTATATATTCCTTTCCTTTGGCCTATGAGAGATTTTAATCTGTTGTTTAACCATCTTGGTTCTGAATTATTCGTTCTAAACGGTTTTGAAGGGATATATCTATCTTGGCCTCCGTGTATTATATTTAATAACTCGGTATACTTCTCACTGGTCGAACGTCTGCTTGGTACTGGAGCTGAGTTACTCCCCGTCACCTTGACTTCACTCCCATCTGCCACCTCACCCTCCACAGACACTTGACGGACATTCCCACGTGTTTCCTGCCCCTCACCTATGACCTGGGATTCCCCACTGACCTGCCACTCCCTAAAATAACTATTCTCCCAACGGAATACCGCTCTAAAGTAAGCTCTTAAGCCATCGATATCTCCTAGACGAAAATTAGGAACGGTGGAGGTATTTTTCAGTGGAACAGACATCCCAAATAAATTTGAACTTAATTTCTTCATGATCGCTATTATCAAGTCGTCCACCAACCTCTATATAAATTTGAACTTAATTTCTTCATGATCGTTATTATCAAGTCGTCCACCAACCTCTATATAAATTTGAACTTAATTTCTTCATGATCGCTATTATCAAGTCGTCCACCAACCTCTATATCACTAATGATATTTTCTTTATTAGCTAAAACCAAATCTAGTATATTGTTACCTCTGGTGGGCTCCCTGATATACTGATAAAGGAAATTAACCTGTACTACCTCTAGAAATTCCTCTGACTCTGCATCCCCTGTCTGATTTCTCCAATCTATCCTTGTCAGATTAAGGTCCCCTACAATTATACTAAGCTGGACTGTGACGCTTTCCTAATTTCCTCCCAAAGGTATTTACTATCTGCTCTTCTTAATTTTGGAGATCTGTAAATTGCTCCTAAGACTAATTTCTCCCTGTTGTTACTAATTTCAACCCAGACACTTTCGGTGTCCCTATTGACTTTAATGTCTGCTTTATTGTAACAGTTTAATGAATCCGTTACATAAATAGCTACCCCTCCCCCCTTTCTTCCCAGACGGTTTGACACAAAAATATTATAGCCTTTTATGTGATGTTCAGCTAAAAATTCTCGAGTGTCAGTATTCATCCAAGTTTCACTAATAACGGCAATGTCTATTTTGTCTGTACAAAGCTAAGCCCTCAGTTCATCCATTTTATTACGTAAATTCCGGCTGTTTATGTGGTACACTTTCAGATTATTACGAGTAGTTATGCCTTTACCTTGGGATTTACTGTTTTTTATTTCATCACTAACTGGAAAACTCTACTTTACTAATATAAATTTTTTTTGTACTATCACTTATCGCCCTTCTACCATCGCTTGTTCTATCATCTATCATCGCCTGCTCAATTTGAGGTGCCGGAGTGGATGTATCTACACTAATGGTTGAACTTTTGTTCTTAATTTTGCAAGTCTTGATGCATCTATCCAAAAATGGTAGTAATGATTTCTGAGTGTAGTTGCTGTAACTTCCTGTACGTCTACTTCTCCTGCTGAGTCCCATCCCAACTATACAAGGCACTCCGTCCATAAAACCGGTCCCAGCCGTCTATGAAAGGTATTTCATTATCTTTGCAATACCTTTCAAGGCGGCAATTAAACTCTATTGCCCTGCTCAACCACTCCCTCCCAACCTTGCCATCTGGGTAAAACACCAAGCACTACATGGGTTCCTTCCCTCTCCCTAACCTTCTCGAACATCAGCTTATACTTCTGCCACAGTACCTCACTCTTACGCCAACTAATATCATTGCCTCCTACACTGAGGCACACAGTGGGTTTGTCACCACTGTCCTTCACTATATTTGAAATTTTTTCTATCACATTAGCCACCCTGGCCCCTGGAAGACACACATGTTTAGCGAGTGGAGTATACATGGCTTTGTTAAGATATCTCACCTGGGAGTCTCCAATCACATTGAAGCTCACCTCGCCGCTCATCACTTGACGCTACCTCCTCGCTTGTTGCGTCCGGTGTGGCCGTACGCTCATGCAAACTCACCCCTGTACACACCTGCCTCATACAAACTCATCGCGTACACACGTGTCTCATACAACCCCCCCCCCCTCCTTACGGCAATCAGCACAATTTTTCAGCTTACCTGGATCCAATTTCCAAGATCCAGAAGGCCTACTCCGAGACAGCAGAGATAATTAGCTGCCTTTGATGGGGATGCTTCGGCGAATTTCAGAAGTTTTTCACAAATACATATGAAAGTCCTCGTCATATAAAACAGTTGACTTTTTAAAACAAATTTTCGAAAACAAAATTGATATCAAATTTTCATTGTTGTCTGTGAAGCAGTTATTCCAATTGAGAGAAGTTTGTATTAAAAAAAAAAAATCGTAACATAGACCTGACATAACGAGGACTTGCTGTACTGTACCGTGCCAGTACGTCATATCACAAGCATATACAAGTAGAGAAGGCGGTGCACTAAAATATTCTCTCTCTCTCTCTCTCTCTCTCTCAAGATGTGAATAGTGGTGTATCATCTGATGGACGCTAGTGACTACTGTAGTTTGTCCACTTTAACTTGGTGGAAATTTTCGTCGTTCTGCATTCAATATCCTTAAGTCCATTGGCAAAATACTGAGACAATGATACGGCGCTACATTTTTCCAATATCACGTCGTTACTATAGTCGGCCTTGCGCCCGTTCGCGTGTGGTGTGGCCCGCACCTGTGTACAATGGTGCCACGTTTCCCCAACTTGCGATGTGAAACGGAAGCTATTTATGTACAAGGCATCACAAATTCGATAAATTCAGATGAATAAAACTTACACTTGTGTATTTTGATGGATGAATCAACAGTAATCTTATTATGCATAAAATATTTATACAGTAACACAGAAACATGGCATACATATTGTACAGTGTTGCTAAAAGAAATAGCAGTCACTTTTAATGTTTTTTAGCGTAGTTTTAGGGTGGTTAATAATATTACAGTTATGGATATAATAGAATGAGCCTGAAAAAAGAAGAAATATGCCAATATCCAAAGTAAAAGAAATAATTCATATATTTCTTGTGAGTGGCAGCACTGACACACCCCGTCTGGCTTAAGGTAAAGTACGTACCTCCATAGACCCAAGCATAGCTTGTACAGGTGTTGCTTGGGAAAAATGCTCACATTTACTGGCTTTTACCATAATTTTAAAGGCGAGGAATAATCACATTTATTATCATAAGCTAATATGTAGGACAAAATAGTAGGCATATGCCAATACCGAGGTAAAAAAAAAAAAAAAAACTTCACTCGCGAGCGGCAACACTTCCACACCCAGTCGGTGGCCTTGACAGATAGCTTCCCTAGAGAGAGAGAGAGAGAGAGAGAGAGAGAGAGGCAGGAGAGGGGCATGCATTGAATGCATTGTCGGCATCACTAAATATAACAAAACCAAATTAACAAATGAAAGCACAATTATAAATAACTTATAAAAGAATCAAAAGTACTCAGGGTGGCTCACATTTCCCGCCAGGAGAGAGAGAGAGAGAGAGGTCTGTCACTGCCTTCTTTGTATTCATTTGTTCCTTTGTACATACTGCACACACTGATATACATTGTTCCTATTGATGCACATATATCTATACACGTAATTTTTTTTTTTCTCTCTCTCTCTCTCTCTCTCTCTCTCTTCTAATACTGACCACGTGGTAGGTGAATCCAGCCCCCCCTTCCCCTTCCCTCCCTTCTTAATCCCTCCTGGGTGTCTCAGGTCAAATCCCCCTTCACACTTCCCCTCCCCCCTGGACCACCACCCCAACAAACCCACATCCACACTCCCACCCACACCCCACTACGTCGGGGTGTATGAATCAGTAACGTAACAAACCTCTAAGCAGACAGTAACTTTGACACTCCATCTACTACTTAATATAACAAAACCAAATTAACAAATGAAAGCACAATTATAAATAACTTATAAAAGAATCAAAAGTACTCAGGGTGGCTCACATTTCCCGCCAGGAGAGAGAGAGAGAGAGAGAGAGAGAGAGAGAGAGAGAGAGAGAGAGATAACGGTATAGAAAACGTGGCAACACTGTACACAGGTGCGGGCCACACCACAGCCGCAAACGTGCGCGAGTCCTACTATAACCATATTTCAGGGTTAATCTCTTGTTATAGCTCAGCATGTAAAAGAGAGAGAGAAGGGGGGGGGGAGAGATTTCGCAGCCACTAAATGATAGGAAAAAAAAATAATAATAATCCTTCCGTGGATATAAACACATCGGCAGAGAGTGTTTAGCCTACATACTAAATCTTTCACAGAAGAAGTCACACCAGAGGTTAATAAAATCTTCGGGGGACAGCAGAAAAAATGATAATATCATCGCAAGAAAGTGGTTATTGGAGACTTTATTACCCCTACACTTCGAGAGGTATCCTTAAAATTTAAGAAACTAAAAGCGAAGTTATCATAGTGACGAGCCTAAAGATTAGCAGTCTCAAATCAAAATAAGGTGTCCGGCATTTCGCCCACGATGTCAGGAAAATCATGTTCAAGGGAAGCTCTGTTCTAGTTTAATGAAGTAAAGACGAGTAAGATGACAGTGGCGGGTCATGAATGGCGGGGTGTGAAGGGTCTGATCGTCCAGTTATTCACATGACAAACGAACAACTTATTTACTCTTCACAGGTCAGGATTCCCCAGTCTGAATGAACGTGTTTGCAAGCGAGTAATTCATGATGTCACAGGTTGTAAAGGAGGATGCAGCTCTATGCTTCATGTAGATTCAGCAGGTCATCATGTTACCTGATTTTAGAACATAAGAAGAGAGGATAACTGGAGTAGGGCGGTTGGCCCATGCTAGGCAGCTCCTAGAAGAGTAACTGAACTTCCAGAATGAGATAAGGATAGCAAAGAAGGCATGATGGCATCTGTATACATAATGCTGTTATCTGGAAAAAGCCCGAAGGATCCAGCAAGAAAAATATAGGGAATTGCAGGCCCATATATTCACTCTTTGGGACGAGTAGACCTATATGGGGCGAGAAGCAGTTTTACCAATATTTGAAAGTTGCACCCATCTCAGTAAAGTTAGCATCTGAAATGAGACCAAATGATGTATAACCAAACACCTTTATGCCTCCGCCCACCTTTGGTGGTGGAGACATTGAGTGATTGGTCTGTCTGTCCGTGCGTGCATTGGGCGTGACATCTGCTGAACCCATCGACGGATTTCCTGCAAACTTTTGTCAGTGATGCAATATGAGATGGTGAACTGATTAGGTCAGCTAAGTCAAGGGGTCAAATGCCAAGGTCATGTGGGGTCGACTATTTTATCCATGTGGGTGCGATTTCTCTTGATCCCCTTGACGGATTTCGACTAGACTTTTTTCAGTGATACAGTATGAAGGGACGATCAACTTATTAGGTCAGCAAGGTCAAATGGGATCAACTTAGCTTATCTTTAGTCTCATTTCGACCCACAATGAACCCTGTCATGAAGTTTGTATGGCGTATCCGTTCACAAGGCTGGACTGAGACATACCAGTATCTCACTCCTTGATCTAGTCTCACTCTATAGACCTTGTACTGAGCGACCCTTTGTGTTGATACTTCGGGGCCCAAGTTTCGGCGTTTCATTTAACATTTTAACTCTTAGCAGTTACTCGACTTATTTTGTGTATCTAGTAACATCGTCATATTTTGTGTATTATTTAATTTTACAGGCTTTTGTATTAGTAGTTAAATTTACTTAATTTGTATAGCATAGGCCTATATATCTAGTACACGGATAAACAAATACTAAACTTATGGCGAACCGACTCTAACGTGTTGGCGAAAAAAAAAAAAAAAATCGAAATGTGGGCGAACTGACCTGTAACCAAATTAAGCAAAGGGCAGAAACTTACCAAGAGGAATGGATCCGTTCAGGGATTGTAGGGGCAGGTGCTGCTGCTGCTTCTGTTGCAGGTGGTGCTGTTGGTGATAATGATGCTGGTCTTCTCGATGTTGCTGTCCCTGTTGCCTTGGTGAAGCTTGTGAAGAAGGCATGGCTGGGTGTGTCACGTCATCTGTCTCTTCATGCTTGAGCGTTTGCTCGTCCGAAATATCTATTGTCAATTCACTGATCGAAGGGTGAGGCGAAATTATCGGTCCGTTGATCTCAGACTGATGCACGACGTCTGCAGGTAACCAAGGGCAACTACCACTGTTGTTGTCATCTAGGTTTAGCAGAGTATATTCGTTTGGCGGCAGGTCGGGGGAGGTGGACATAGTGGTGGACGGAGGTGGGTTTTCTGGCGGCACGTCCGGGGAGGTGGGCATCGTGGCGCAAGGCGGCGATTTTTCCTTTTCATCATAGCACGTGCATATGTAGTCGTTGTGCGCACCTGGAAAGCACACCATTTTTGTTAAGTGCAAAGTTGCAGGCGTCTGACGTTCACCACTGTGTGTTGATAAAAGTGTTCTAATTATCAGTAGGCCACGACGCAACACATTAAAAATATCACAAGGCCCAAGTCGTACAAAAACTCCTCCAGCTTTTCTAAATGAGGGTACAATTCTGAAGTCAGTACACGACCATAGTACGTCTCATCCCACTCTGACAATAAACAAACAATGGCCACTCCTGCCCATTTATAACTCTGCTCGCGCTACCCAGGCTCCCTGACTACTGTCCCCACCCACTGTGACCTATGATTGGCTGTTGGGACCTTCCCCTTGACATGACCCCTCCCACAACCCTACCTCCAGGCGCCACCCCACGCTAAGTGTCAGGGTATCTGGGTCTCTCACACGCACACTGGTTAGACGAGTTTCCGGTCAAAATTTTTTTGAAGTTAGATACTTGTATGGGTAAAAAATACGCAGAAAATAACTGTCAACCATTATTTTTTAAAAATGCAAAAACATGAAAAAATAATAGATAAAGCAGCCGAAAAATACGTGACTTTGAAACGGCGTAGTAATACAGTGTTGCCATGGTTTGAGCTGACTAACCATGACCCCTAGATCTCTCGCAGTCCGATATATTGATTTCTTTACTGATTTCTTAATGCTGTGTGTGTGTGTGTGTGTGTGTGTGTGTGTTTTCATGCTTCATACATCTGTGTATGTTTATTTTTTAATGAAGAGGGAAAGAGACAAGAGGTAGGTCATAGGGAGGGAGGGAGGGAGGGAATAGAAGTTAATCCTGTTTAACACCCAGGGGAACGGCAGCTGTATAGTACGGCGGTGTCAAATCTAAACACAGGCGAGGAGAGGCTGGTCAGAAATATTATCTGAGACTTAACTGAATATCTGTTTACCCAGCCACCAACCCACATGCATAGTCATCTATCCAGGATAATCCTACCCACATCATGTGAGGTAAATTCTGGTGAAGTGAGGCCAGGTGTGTGTGTGTGTGTGTGTGTGTGTGTGTGTGTGTGTGTGTGTACAGTATATATATATATATATAACTATATATATATATATCTATATATATATATATATATATATATATATATATATATATATATATTATATATATATATATATATAGGCAGTGCACAAGCAAACAAAAATCACACACACACACACACACACACACACACACACACACACACAACATAAGCACATTTAGATCATTCACTTCAGTTTTGGTGTCCGTATATTAGAATGGATATAAATTCGTTAGAAAATGTACTGACAGGAATGATATAAATTGTGTGTGATGTTCGGAACCATTCAAATGACGACAGATTGAAAAGACTAAATTAGAGGCTTCACCAAACTCTGTTTCAGAGGTCTGCCACCAAGTGGTCTAGTGTCGCCCAACCTCAGTTAAATATTTTTTGCTAGGTTTTAAAGACCTGTGAAACTGTACCTAATACTAAGTTAATAGTAATGTTGCTATTTATAGGATTCTTTTTTCCTATTCAGTCAAGTGCATATATATATATATATATATATATATATATATATATATATATATATACCTGTAAAGAAAGAATAACCAGGCCCACGGAGAATCTTAGCTTGGGGACTAAAAGAGTGTTTTCTCTATTTACATAAATTTGAATAAATCGTGAGCAATTAGTAAAAGGAGATTACCTTCAGGACTTCTGATGTGTGTGTCTTAGCATGCTGGGAATAAGCTGTTCCACTGAAAATTATGTGCTTAACGAATGCTTAGTGAATCAGCCATATTAAACAAAACAAAACGGCAGCGCGGTGCGACACTTGAACCACAGCCGAGTTGAGTGTAGCACACTAAACTGTGCAATGGAGTCAGGGAAACATTTAAAAGAATGGACTGTTCCAGAATTACGAGTTTCTCAAAGAAAGAGATGTACCATATTCGGGGTACAACAAGGAAAAACTCAAATAGATGGTAAAAAAGGGGCAGACATCCCAGAACAGGCAGGGCGGCATATGGAAAGGTGCTGCCAAATCTGCGGCTTTACAGTATGTCTATTTTCTTATGTGGATACTAACGAATGGGAAATATTTTAATCACTGTCATCTTGCTTTATGGGTGGTTCTAGTAAAACTGCCTAGGTTTTGTCTATGTTATGCTATGAGTAAACTGACGAAAGCTGAGTTTACATAATTACACACAAAATGAAAAGGCTCCCATATTGTAATTTCTTTGTAGCATATCATGCCTGCTTAGTAATTTGATGAGTAAAATATGTTTTGGGGTGTTTTACTTTGTGTCAAAATTAAAAAGAAATTAAGCACTGGCTACTTTTTCAGTGGCTACTCCGCATCTGAGCTGGGCGACGCCGGAGCGAACCTTATAGTGGCAGATTTCTGAAACAGGATGTGTCGAAGTGTCTAATTTGCGTTCACTAGAAAGGTTTTCAGTAAGGGGAGACTTAACTGAGGTGTTTAAGTGGAAGAAGGGACTAAATAGGGATATATTTGCAAGGTACTTAAGAGTGAACATACAGGATTGCACCAGAAGTAATGGTCGCAAACTAGATCGTCCGTTTTAGTAAGGAGATAGAGATCTGTTTGGCAATAGAGTAGTGGACGAATTGAATAAGAACATAAGAACATAAGAACATAAGAAGAGAGGATAACTGCAGTAGGCCGGTTGGCCCATGCTAGGCAGCTCCTAGAAGAGTAACTGAACTACTAGAATGAGATAAGGATAGCAAAGAAGAAGGCTCTCCCCCGCCCTCCAAACCCTCCAGCCGAAGCCGGCAGGAAAAAGTCAGAAAGAACACCACGCCGTATAGAAAAACTGGCGTGGACATTTTACAGGAAAGTGTGAAAGGAGAATAGAGACTATCATAGTGTAACCTGAAAAGAAAATTTATTTTTTAATTAGTATTGGTTATAATATTTTCTTTATTCTATATCCACCCCTTATTTGTCATATGCTTATCTAGCCTATGCTTGAAACTCTCAATGGAAGAGGCAGCAACTACTTTACTAGGTAGCTTATTCCATTCGTCTACTACTCTATTACCAAACCAATTTCTACCGATTTCCTTTCTGAAACGGAATTTTTCTAGTTTGAAACCATTATTTCTAGTTCTATCCTGTATGCTCACTTTAAGTACCTTGCTAATATCTCCCTTATTTATACCATTCATCCACTTAAAAACCTCAATTAAGTCTCCCCTTACTCTACGCCTCTCTAGCGAATGCAGACTTAGTCTTTTCAGTCTGTCTTCATATGACAGGTTCCGGACGTCATGTATCATTTTAGTCATTCTTCTCTGTACATTTTCTAACGAATTAATATCCATTCTATAGTAAGGACACCAAAATTGTACTGCGTAGTCTAAATGTGGCCTTACTAATGCTAGATAAAGTTTCAGTATTACTTTAGATGATCTATTGCTCACGCTTCTCGAAATAAATCCTAGGACCCTATTTGCTTTATTTCTCGCATTAATGCACTGTTGCCTAGGTTTAAGGTCGTTACTAATCATAACTCCTAGATCTCTCTCGCATTCCGATTTGCTAATTTCTTTGTTATCTAAGCTGTATTTAGTATCTCCAATGGTCTTGCCTACGTTAAGTACTTTACATTTTTCAACGTTAAATTCCATTTGCCAAGTTTTAGACCATTTGGACAATGTATCGAGGTCTTTTTGTAAGTAATGGCAATCGTCAGTCGAGTTAATGATACGCCCTATTTTTGTATCGTCGGCAAATTTGCTGATTCTGCTATTGACTCCTAAGTCTAGATCATTTATATATATGATAAATAATAAGGGACCGAGTACTGAACCCTGTGGTACACCGCTAGTTACTAATCCCCAGTCCGACTTATTTCCATTTATTAATACTCTCTGCTTTCGTCCTTTCAGCCAGGATTCTATCCATTTTAAGATATCGCCGTCTATACCGTGTGCTCGAACCTTTCTAACTAACCTTTCGTGTGGGACTCTATCAAAAGCTTTACTAAAGTCCAGATAAATAACATCGTAAGCTTTATCGCTATCTACTGCCTCATAGACCTCCGAGTAGAATGACAACAAATTTGTGAGGCAGGATCGTCCTTGCCTGAATCCGTGCTGACTTTCGTTTATAAGATTAAATCTTTCTAAGTGTTCTCTAATCTTATTTGCCAAAATTGACTCTAACATTTTTCCTACTATTGACGTTAGACTTATCGGACGATAATTCGACGCAGCTGATTTATCACCCTTTTTAAAGATGGGCACTACGTTTGCGGTTTTCCACGCCTCTGGAACTTCTCCTGAACTTAAAGAGTCATTAAATAACGTTAAAAGTGGCTGACATAATTCTTCTTTGGTTTCTTTTATAATTTTTGCATATATATCGTCCGGACCTGGCGATTTTTGAGGTTTTAACTTGTTAATTTCTTTCAATACGTCCTCCTTACTAATGGTTATTTTACTAAGAATATTTTCCGTATTCTCATGGTAAATATTTGCTGCTTGAGGGACCAGGCTTAGATTTTCCTTGGTGAATACTGATATGAAATAATTATTTAGGATGGAGCACATTTCTTTATCTTCACTGGTAATGTCACCTGATTCTGTTCTGAGTGGTCCTATCCTATCTTTATTTTTCGTTCGGTACATTTGATAAAAACCCTTGGGGTTTACTTTTGATTCACTTGCAACCTTAATTTCATAACTTCTCTTTGCTTTTCTTATCTCCCTCTTTACTTCTCTATTTAAAATTGTGTACCGGTTACGTAAGTGTTCCTCTTCACGTTTTATTTTTCTATATATTCCTTTCCTTTGGCCTATGAGAGATTTTAATCTGTTGTTTAACCATCTTGGTTCTGAATTGTTAGTTCTAAACGGTTTTGAAGGAATATATCTATCTTGGCCTCCGTATATTATATTTATTAACTCGTTATACTTCTCACTGGTCGAACGTCTGTTTGGTACTGGAGCTGAGTTAATTTCCGTCACCTGGACTACATTCCTATCTACCACCTCCCCCTCACAGACACCTGACGGACGTCCCCACGTGCTTCCTGCGCCTGACCTATGACCTGGGGATCCCCACTAACCTGACATTCCCTCAAATTGCTAATCTCCCTGTGGAATACCGTTCGAAAATAAGCTCTTAAGCCATCGAAATCTCCTAGACGAAAATTAGGAACGGTGGAGGTATTTTCAGTGGAACAGACATCCCAAATAAATTTGAACTTAATTTCTTCATGATCGCTATTACCAAGTCGTCCACCAACCTCTATATCGCTAATGATATTTTCTTTATTAGCTAAAACCAAATCTAGTATATTATTACCTCTGGTGGGCTCCCTGATATACTGATAAAGGAAATTATCCTGTACTACCTCTAGAAATTCCTCTGACTCTGCATCTCCTGTCTGATTTCTCCAATCTATCCTTGGCAGATTAAGGTCCCCAACAATTATTACTAAGCTGGACTGTGATGCTTTCCTAATTTCCTCCCAGAGGTATTTACTATCAGCTCTACTTAATTTTGGAGATCTGTAAATTGCTCCTAAGACTAATTTCTCCCTATTGTTACTAATTTCAACCCAGACACTTTCTGTGTCCCTATTTACTTTAATGTCTGCTTTATTGTAACAGTTTAATGAATCCTTTACATAAATAGCTACCCCTCCCCCTTTCTTCCCTGACGGTTTGACACAAAAATATTATAGCCTTTTATCTGATATTCTGCTAAAAATTCTCGAGTGTCTGTATTCATCCAAGTTTCACTAATAACGGCAATGTCTATTTTCTCTGTACAAATTAAAGCCCTCAGTTCATCCATTTTATTACGTAAACTCCGGCTGTTTGTGTAGTACACTTTCAGATTATTACGAGTAGTTATGCCTTTACCTTGGCATTTACTGTTATTTATTTTATTACTAACTGGGAAACTCTTTACTTTACTAATATAACAATTTTTTGTACTATCTCTTATCGCCCTTCTATCATCGCTTGTTCTGTCATCTATCATCGCCTGCTCAATTTGAGGTGCCTGAGTGGATGTATCTACACTATTGGTTGAACTTTTGTTCTTAATTTTGCAAGTATCGATGCATCTATCCAAACATGGTAATAATGATTTCTGACTGTAGTTGCTGCATCTTCCTGTACACCTACTTCTCAATCTCGAAAAAATCCCTCCAACTCCCTATCCATCATTCCAGCTAAAACAGTAACTCCTTGCCTGCTAAGATGAGTCCCATCCCAACTATACAAGGCACTTCGTCCATAAAACCGGTCCCAGCTGTCTATGAAAGGTATTGCATTATCTTTGCAATACCTTTCAAGGCGGCAATTAAACCCTATTGCCCTGCTCAACCATTCCCTTCCAACCCGCCACCTTGGTAAAACACCAAGCACTACAGGGGTTCCTCCCCTCTCCCTAACCTTTTCTAACATCAACTTGTACCTTTTCCACAGTACCTCACTCTTACGGCTACTAATATCATTGCCTCCTACACTGAGGCACACAGTGGGTTTGTCACCACTTTCCTTTACGATATTTGAAATTTTATCTACCACATTAGCCACCCTGGCCCCTGGAAGACACACATGTTTAGCGAGTGGAGTATACATGGCCCTGTTCAGATATCTCACCTGGGAGTCTCCAACAACAACAACATTTTTCTTACCTTTCTTGTTCTGTTTATACTTACCTGTACTGGAAGTTCTCTCACCGTCCTTCTCCTCTACTTCCCTCTCTGCCTTCCCTTCACATTCGTCCCGTAGTGTGTCGAATGTATTAGTTGTCTTAATTTCCGTTTGCTTTTTAAGAGTGAACTTCGTTGCACCCTTGTTAACTAGTGTCCAACCTTCAGCCATTTTCTCTTTCTCCTCCAACATCTCCTCCAACAATTCCCTCATTTGTGCCTTCTCCTGCCTGAGAATTTGTACCTCCCGCTTCAGTTCGAGAAGTTCCTCCTTTAATTCAAGGTAATCCTTTTCAGTACCTGCAGTGGGGACACAGCTCTCTGCCGAGGAAGCCATTACGCACTAGTTCACACAAGGTAGCACACACTATCACGGGTCACTACGGGTCACCACAACACACACACTCACGGATCACTAGCACAGCACTATCGCTGATCACTACAACACACTAACACAACCACTATCACAGATCACTAAAGCACACTAGCACAACACTACCACAGGTCTCTAGCACGTCTGAGCTGACTGGCCTCACGAGAGCGACTGCGTAGTAATGCAGTCGCTGCCTCTTCCATTGACAGTTTCCAGCATAGGCTAGATAAGCATATAACAAGTAAGGGTTGGATATTTAAAAAAAAAAAAAAGTCCCCTAATAACCGATACTAATTACTTCTTTTTCCTCTTCAGGTTTCACTACAATAATCCCTTCTCCTTTAGCGTTTTCCTATAGTGTCCACGGCAGTTTTTCCGTATTGCATGGTTTTCCTTCTCATTTTACTTACCGTTTTGTGCGTTCAGGTAACTCTTCTTCAGCATGTTGCGTAGTAAATCGTATATAGAAGATTGGTATAATAACCAGTGATTGCAGTATTGATGAACGTATGTACTCTTCTTTACTAAATGTCATGCAAGGGATTCTAGAAAATTATGGCTTTGCGAGCAGGGAGTAATTTGTGATCGTTCCCATTAGGAGCAAGTGTGGTAGGGAGGTGTGAAGCGGTGTGAAGCAGGATGGGCAGGTAAGCTTATAGCTCTGTCCGCTTGTATGCGTCGGGGGGCAGGTGACAGGTAAGTTGAGGGGAAGGTGGCTGGTAAGGGCGGGTCCCTGGGGGGATTTTCAGCCATTTCGTGGGTGGGGGTGGAAATTTACCTGTGATATCTGTACCCCCTCAGCTTTCACGAACTTGCCCGTGACATCCATACTCTATCTATCTATCTATCTATTGCCAGATGCCATAATCCCGTAAGGGGTGGCCATTTGACTCGGAGTTATTTGTTTTACAGGGAGGGGCACTAACCCTCCACCAACCCACTTGTTGACACGTAGGGAGCACGTATGGTTTGGTTATAAGGTTACCACCCAGTGTTGTAAATGGTTTCTTGGTTTACAGGAAACCATTTGGCTTGTCACTCAATGTAAAGCCACCTGTAAAGGAAAGAAAAGCAATAAGAAGTGACAGGAAAGATGGGAGAAATAGGAAGAGAGGAGGGCAGGCACAGAAAAAGAATGATAAAGGCTAAGGAAGAAGTAGGCAGCTCTACATCCAGTGAGTGGATGGTGGTCGCCACCACCTACCACTACATCCATACTCCTACCAGATAAATGCGATCCATCTTCTTTGCTATAAGCTGCCTACCATGGGCCTACTGGCTTACTGCAGTTATCCTCACTTCTTATGGTCTTTGAGAAATAATTTACGTTAACTCATATAGTTTTTATTTTTATTTTATTTTTTTTTTATTTTCCGTGTCACGCATACATTGCAGAGTATCAGTAATTTGGTGTCACTCCATAGGAAATTGAGTTTAGCTTGAAGAGTATGCCTTTTATCAAGTATTTATCAGTTTTCTTTTTCATTTCCTGTACCACGGCCTTGAACATAGCAGTCTCTGTGGTAGCAATTTTGCCTCCATCATGTGCGTCATTTGTGCCACATATAAAAGTAATAATGTATTTTTACGAGCACTGACGCTCTTTATATTCTGTGTGATCCTGCCTGTTCTCCACTTGGCTGAAATTCTGCAGACCTCTTCTTTTCCCCTGCAAAATCGAAACGCAAACTGCCACTGTGGATGTCTACTCCCCAGCGGCAAGTTTTCTTACCCTTCTGCATCAGTTTGTTATAATTCCCCTAGTTAAAAGTTTTAGTAACCTCACAGCCAAGGATGTCTTCCATACATTTAAGCACTGATATAAGCTGTTGCTGGCAGATTCCATTAACTTTGTGTTGATGGTTTTTCCTTCCTCTTCTCCACTTCCTAAAAACTCTTGTCAAGTGATTTCTAGTAGCATTCTCTGACAGGCTATTAATTGTAGTCTTAGGGAGGTTCTTATAATTCGTCAGTTCATCCAGTGAAATTATTAACTACGGACTACACTTTAAAGGTATTGAAATTATCAGTAAGAACATAAGATCACTGGGAGAGAGGATAGTTGCAGTAGCCTGATTGACCCATGCTAGGTAGCTTCTACAATAGGGTGACTAAACTATCCTTCTTTACTATTCTTCCTACAGTATGGCTATGTGGATCACATAGTACAGCAATATTCTTCCAACAGTATAGCTATGTACAGCGCAAAATACATCATAATCCTCCCGCAGTAAGGCTATATGCATCACATAGTCCATTACTCTTTCTGTTGTGTGGCCATATAGTGCACATGCCACAGTGCTATTCAGCCTGCAGTGTGACCCTGTACAACACCACACCGTATACCCAGGAACAGATTCAAGTCTGGTGAGGGAGCAGGGCAGGGCAAGACAGAGGGGCCAACTAGGGAAATTGAAATCGAGACAAGGCGCCGTTTGTCTGGTAGGAGGCATGCACAGACGACACCACTGCAGGCCAGGGGTCGTATTTACTAGAGATCTTAAACCTTTCACTCCCTTGACGTATTATTATTTCGTTTTATTCAGCCCATCTTTCGACACCTTTATTCAGCTTGGGATGGGCCTGCAGTAGTGAAAAGAGTGATGAAAGCTGTAGTTGATCTCTGCACATATCATTAATGCTGCATAAACTCTTCCGAACGTAGCAAGTGGAGGATAAAAAGACGTCACCGTGTTGAAAGGGCTGTGCATTTTTCAGCATAAACATGTATCCATAACAGATTGCTGTTATCAGAAATAGCTGTGGCGTTTCTAACACTTTCAGTTCAATATTTACTTAGATTTAATACTGAAATGTAAGGAAGCAGCGTGAAAGTAAGCAAACAGTCTAATGCAAAACTAAGGCTCAGGAAAGTTTCTCAGAATCGAACAAGTGAAGGTCACCATCACCACACAAGAGAAGCAACGCAAACTCGGGCGACAGTGCAGTCTTATAATTCTGGAAACAGATTACATTCATAACAAGCCTAAACTATATATATATATATATATATATATATATATATATATATATATATATATATATATATATATATATATATATATATATACACACATATACTAGAGAGAGAGAGAGAGAGAGAGAGAGAGCGAGAGTCTGGGGGATGAATCAAGAGACTAAAGGATAATAGGTGTGCCAGGTAAAAGTGGGGGGGATTGGTGTGTGTGTGTGTG
This sequence comes from Coenobita brevimanus, assembly GCF_032717465.1. Lineage (NCBI taxonomy): Eukaryota > Metazoa > Arthropoda > Malacostraca > Decapoda > Coenobitidae > Coenobita > Coenobita brevimanus. The sequence continues at coordinate 12,853,512 of NC_136976.1, read as the reverse complement.
TGTGTACTATAATGCTGTATTAGGAAATGGAAGTTGTATGAGTTGGTATATACTGATCAGTAAAATATACAGTGAGGATACTGATATTCTGGTATAATAAAATACCTTCTTTATACTCCTCTCTCTCTCTCTCTCTCTCTCTCTCTCTCTCTTTCTCTCTCTCTCTCTCTCTCTCTCTCTCTCTCTCTCTCTCTCTCTCTCTCTCTCTCTCTCTCTCTCTCTCTCTCTCTCTCGTCAAATTCTGACTGACAGCTACAAACTAAGAAAATAAATATATAAATAAAAGTATCTATCAGTGAACAATTAACATAATATTCATTCGCTAGTGGCATGATTTAAAAAATAATAATGGTTAAATTTACTGGATAATCTAACTGTCCATCCGTGGGTCAGGTTGCCGTTCGTGTCAGTTACCTTCTTCTCATCCGTGGGAACACAAGGTCCAAGGAGTGGGAACATCAGTCGAATTTTGCGCACGTACAACCCATCGCCCGCGTACATGCCTCCATGTCGCTTTCATCTCCCATTTCCCTGTCATTCAATCACCACTCATTTATCTCCCCACTTCGTCTCATCGTTTGTCTTCCTCTCACACTTCTTGTTCTCTTTTTCCAAGCCATTTTTTTATTTTTTCTCGGGCTTTATATCCTCTTTAAGTCAGTCAAACTTACCTTCCCTCGCTCCTTTATTCCCGTCTGTCTTCCATCATTCCTTCTCCATTCTCTCCTCTTTCCTTTCTCCCCACACCTTTTCTTCAAGAGAGAGTAAGCCGTATAAAGATGGATAAAGATTGGGATACGAAAGGAAAAGATAAATATTAAACGAAAAAAATGTTTTATGCCGATATTGGTAGTCTTAATCTATGCCTACAAATTTTACAGTGATCAGAGCTTGGCTACACGTCTATGGTTCATCATTGCTTACAAATATTATACTGATAAGAACTTGACAAGTCTGTGCATACAAATGTTAGGCAGATGAAAACATGGCGACAAGTATATGCTTCACCTGTGCTGACATATTATACTGATAACTTGGCGACACTTATATGCTTCATCTATGCATACAAATATTACACTGATAAGAACTGGCGACACGTCAGTGCTTACAAATATTACACAGATGAGAACTTGGCGACACATATGCTTCACCTGTACTGACAGCTATTACACTGATAACTTGGCGACGCGTATGTGTTGCATCTATACTTACAAATATAAGAACTTGGCGACACGTCTTTGCTTACAAATATTACACAGATGAGAACTTGGCGACCCAAGTGCTTCACCTGTGCTGACAAATATTACACTGATAAGAACTAGGCGACACGTATTGTTTTTGTCTCTCTTGTACTGTTTTTGTTTTTTTCTTGGAAGGAACGGTTTGCGAGCTCTTGGCCTTTGGTTCCTTCTTTCTTGCATATATGCTCCACCTATGCAGAAAAATATTACACTGATAAGAACTTGGCGACACGTAAATGCTTTATCTGTATATACAAATATTTCACTGATAAGATTTTGGCGACACGTCTACGCATCATATATCCTTACAGATAATACACTGATAAGAATTTGGCGACACGTCACTCCTCGTCGCTGCTGGAAACTGCTAAATTTATTATAAAGTTCTCATGTAAATGGTTCATTGCCACGTCTTTATTTCTCTATTTTCAGTTTCTTTGTAGAACGCTTACACATTCTCAGACTTTCTGCAGTAACTCTTGATATTGCATTTCCTGTTGTCTCTCCCACTTTACCAAGAGTTTGGTGAGCGTTCGATTTCTTTCTCCTTATTTCTATCTTCACCTGCGTCCCGATGAGTTCTGTGGGTTTTAGATTACAGCGATATTGAAGAAGTCTCAAAACCTTGTGACCCTGTTCGCCGGCTATTCAGTCAGCTTCATATACCTGTCTGTATTTTGTTTAAATTAAAATGCAGTTTAGATTTTGTTTGTGACATGTCATGAGAAATGTTGTTATTCATTAACCATTTGATGGTGTCATTTTTTAAACTCCTGTTCCGTGCTTTATTCAATATTTTGGAATGGTAGGGCTCATTATTCATTAATATAATGGAACTGAGTGGGATATTTGGAAGCATCTGTTGCTCAGACCATGACCGGAAACACTCGTAGTTCATGGAGTCGTGGTAGTCTCCTTTGTTACCATTCTTTGAGCTTAACATTAGCAGTCCTCCAGGTACAAGACTAGTTTCTCCACCATCATGCTTGGTGATGATACGTGCTCTCTTTCCTGTATTCAGCTTTGTTCCAACACTTCCGTCAGCTGTACTCCAGCACTTGCCCACGGACTCGTTTTGATTCACCCACGTTTCATCTCAGTACACTTTTGTTCCTGGGCCATTGGAGTTTTTGTTTTCAGTATTGATTCTCAAGTATTTGCACCTTCCAACAACAATGTTGTCTTCCCATAGGAAGCTGTCTCCCACTCTCTGTTTTCTTGGATCTAAATCATATTCTCTTTAGCAAGGGACGTTCTGTCACCCCGAAAGTTCGCTGGGGGTTCTTTAACCTTTTCCAGTAGGCTATCCATGGTTGGAATCTCACCCCTTTCATAGAAAGATAAAATTTCTCCTCTTATGCACGCCTCATCGATTGTGTTTGGCTTATCCAGCACTGGCGCAGTTCTTATTTTCTTGCGAGAAGGCGAGCAGATTCCTCCTTCCATCACTAACCTTTTTGTGTTGCACAGAGCTCACAGATACACCCGTCGCCGTTGTCGTCTTGCCTTTCAAGTAATTTTCACTCAGCGTCGTGTCTTGTCCCCGAAGGTAATAATTGGAGAAATTCATCACCACTCTACGTATCTGGCCACCTGCAAGTCTTGCATCACTGTTACACACTTGACCTACACAACAATACCTCAGATTTCGCGAGTTGTATCACAGCTCTGGTCGCACCAGGAATCAGGGAATAAAATAGCTGGGAAGTGTCTTCTCTGTTGAAGTTTCGTATGAAATGCTGACAAATCTACGGCAAGCCTTTTTATATACAGTATACTGTTGGGTGTGTCTACATATGACATGTGTGACCTCACCTGACCAGACCTAAGGCAGATGAGACTGACTCTCTCTCTCTCTCTCTCTCTCTCTCTCACCTCCTCTTCACAGTGCCACCTTGCCTCACCCATCTCACCTCTCCCCACATCCAGGCCGCATTCCGCTTTCTATGCCTGTGCGACTGTATGTTTTGATATTGGCTTTGAGTGCGTACTGTATGTCGTTTCTAAGGCTTTACTATTTACATATCTATAGATAACATTTCTTATTGAGGAACATCAGAATTTACACCTATATTTATTTTAATATTATGTCATCTTTATAGACGCATAATAAACTGTTGTATCCATTATATAAAACTTTGAACAATGGCATTCAGTTTGGTGACAGTAGAAGGTGAGTGGCTGATTTCACGACATTTGTTGCTCCCATTTTGTCTTTTTTTTTTTTTTTTTCATCATATTATCAGAAAGTGTACGAAGGATTTTGTGGATATTTGTGAGAGTAGATACATTCAAGATGACGACTGGACCAATTCCAGGAAGCAGTACGGAATACGTAGAGAAATATTAGGGAAAAATGTAAGCAGTCCGACATGTCTCCATTCTACTAAACTCAGCTGACCAACCAGGACGAGGGGAGTAAAGCCTTTTCCTCGCTCAGCCCTAGTTGAGGTACTTTTCTGCCACTTCTTGCTGTTACCGGTATAGTAGTGGGACGTGGGAAACAGAGGAGATGAAATATTAGGCGACCTTCTGTAGCCGACTGTGCATCAGAAGCTTCAAGGGTCTCCAGTCGCCGTACATGGATGGTTGTTGAACCCGTCAAGGAGATTTCGCAAGCCCTTCTCCGTAGCGATTTACTCTGCACAGTACACCTCAGTATCCATCATACGTGTTATTGATACAAACTTTGTAGGCATAAGGATGTTATAAATTACACAGGGGATCATGCCAAGGGACAATATGCTTTAAAAATGGGTACGAAATAGTTTCACGAAGCCTCCAATGCCACCCAACACAGGCGTCCTAAGACTTAGCAACGACTATACACGTTTTGCTCTAACTTGACCTGATATTGTGATCTGTCCATCTTGAATGCTGAATTTTAACGATAGTTGCTGGTAAGGTAGAAGTGCTGTGGAAAGAATGGAGTGCTATAGCATTGTCTTTTTTTGCCAGTTCGCTACATGGAAATAACTTGCAGGAGGACGAGAATCGGGGCCAAATTAAAGTAAGAACAGTATAACAACAAGTGTATGGATGATCAAGAGTATCTGACGAATATCCATTATCAACATCACCACCACCACCCAGATCATCACCATCATCATGACACCTGCCCCACTGACTATGACCCCCTCTGTTCTCTGGGGTCACATTGTATTAGCTCTACTCATTTCATTAGACCTTGACATCGCCTCTGTCATATCTCCACCCCACCCCCACTCCACCTTCTGCTCCCTAGGTAAAATGGATGCTGAGATGAGAAGTTGGCCTGAATTTTTGCCCACTCAGAAATTCAGGGCTGAGTGAATTACATGGCGTATACCGTAATACAGTAGCTAGATAGAAAGCATGTCATTGAAAGGCACAGTCCGCATTTTTCTCCATTGCATTACGCCTGACTGTGACCTGAGAGATGGGATTTGCGCAGCAAGATTCAACACCAGGATCACCACCAGCAGATGCATGAGCAGCCACTGATGCTCAAGTACTTCTCACATTTTTTTTTCCCCACTCTGGCATATCCTTTTCGTGAACGGTGACGATGAGTTTAATAAGTATATACTAAATACATACGTACTTGTTGGAGCTTCTCAGAAACTCATAACTACTCCTCCCCCATACATTTCTCTCTGCACTGTACATCCTCTGTCGACCTCATGGATAGATGATTCGCGTTGCATTACCCTTAACACTTTTTTCATCGTCTTCAACAGCCAGTCCACATCTCATTTAGTTCTGACCCTGCAAATAGATTGCTAGTATTTTTTTTTTCCAAATACAATCAGTCCATCCCAGAACAGCTCTAGACTCATCCTTATCCCCGTCTTAGTGTCAATAATTAACATATTAACTTCTTGATGGCTGAAGGTGGCCATTGTTCATCGGTCAAATAAACACCCATATTTGTTACTCCCGAGAGGCGTCGGTGAAGGTGTGTGTGTGTGTGTGTGTGTGTGTGTGTGTGTGTGTGTGTGTGTGCAAATAATTTGCGGTTTATGTATTCATCGCAGCCAGTGGGGGAAAATACACAAGTCTTTAATCTAGTATCCCAGCCTAATGTGGTCAACGGGCTGGCTCTGAGCGGCACCGACACACTACCAAGGCTCACCGAGGCTGGCTTTGGCACAAGGGGACAGACCCCCTAATCTTTGCCCCGCTGAGTTTCGAACCCTAGCTGGTGGCCTTCCACCACAGTGCGCCTTGAGCTACACTTGACAGGTGAGAGCTTATAATCAGACTTATCCATTCCACAACCAGACTGCATTATCACTTATTCAGCAGCTTTACCACAAACTTTACTGATTTCTTCTCCCGCCCTGCCCTCTTTTCCTTTTACTCACCAGCCTCACTATACTTTGTCCTCTTTGACGTGGCTATAATTGCATCTGTCCATCATGAGTACTGATTTGCAACAAGAAACTGACACTAGAATATGATGAGTCACGAAGAAGTACTATGGAAGGGACATAGAGCCATAGAATTATATTATTCTGCCAGTGAGTTCCTGAAATAAGTTACGTAAAGAAAGTCTCCGTCAGGTTTAGGTGAATGAATTATACTGCCCAACAAATTCAGTACTTGTTGCTTACTCACAGCTTAAGTACGTGTCTACCCACTGCCTTAGTACTTACCTCCATCTGCTAGTACTGACCTGCTTCTTGCGTCAGTAGTGCCCTACTTTCCACGTTGAAGCTAACACCTTAACACTCCAATATTTACCGAACTTTTACCCCTGACATTTACCTGGCTATTTCATGTCTTACCTAGTCTTACCTACCTTCCATCACGACACTTGTCTACCTAATAATTCAGTCCTTATGTAAGAACAAAAGACACTTGTTGTGGTTCGGCTGCCCAGTAATAGACAGGTTCTTTCTCAGCTATTGATTACACTGCGGGGAAGAAAATGCCAAAGGAAAATGGAAAGGAAAGCATATCACTGTCAACACATCTACCTCACCATCATCTCATTACCTGCATACCAAATAAACCACCCACCGACTAACTGAATACCGAGCCACTTACCTGTTTTAAATACCGACTTACCTACCGCTGTATGCACCTACCAACCTACGTACAATACGTGAATGTGATCAGCTCCAGCTTACCAACAATACCTCGAATGATGACCCCCCTACCTATTACTCTCTGTTTTTGTACCGACCTACCTGCCTGCCTATATTACCTACCTACCTACCTGCCTGCAGTACCTCCCTCCCTCCCTCTCTCCAGTACATACCTCTCTTCATACTTATCTACTTACTTCCGGTATATGTCTACCAACCTGTCTACCGACTTACCCCCAGTACTTACCTCCCTACGTTCCTGCAGTATCATCTCTTCACCTTCTCTTTTTACTTGCAAAGGTACCTGCCTACCAACCCCCGTGCCTACTTCCGATATCTATCTGTCTACCTACTCAGCACATAACAATCTTCCTTACTACTTTCATCACTCATCTACCTACATACCTACCTTGCTACCCCATTATCGACCTACCTACTCACCGACAGTACTGTCCTGCGTACTCACCCACATTACTGACCTACCTGCCCCCCCCCCATCATCGTTCTACCTACCTACCTGTCTCCAGAACCGGCCTACCCTCGTACCTTCGTACATTATCAACCCACCTTTTTACTTACCTACCTACTTACGTCCTTTGCCTACCTGTTGTACGGTACCTCCAATACATACTTTTTGAAATCATGTACCTAATTATCCACCTACCCACCTACGTATTTCAGTTACCTACTACCCATTAGCCTATCTACCCACCCACCTACCTACGTACCTACCTACCTAAGTCCCTCCATTACCTACCTACCTACCTACCTACTTACCTATATTCCCAGTTAGCGAGAGACTTTTATCTTCTTATCTGGGATTCCTCTTTCCTCTCATAAAGGGGAAAGAGTCGCTCCCTGCCCCGCTTCTTATCGCGATTGTTGCAGTTTGCCCCCACCCCCCCGTGTGTGTGTGTGTGTGTGTGTGTGTGTGCGTGCGTGCGTGCGTGCGTGTGGATAGTTGATGTGTGTGTTTATATGTTTGTGTGGTTAGTTGATGTGTGTGTATATGTTTGTGTGGTTAGTTGATGTGTGTGTATATGTTTGTGTGGTTAGTTGATGTGTGTGTTTATATGTTTGTGTGGTTAGTTGATGTGTGTTTATATGTTTGTGTGGTTAGTTGATGTGTGTTTATATGTTTGTGTGGTTAGTTGATGTGTGTTTATATGTTTGTGTGGTTAGTTGATGTGTGTTTATATGTTTGTGTGGTTAGTTGATGTGTGTTTATATGTTTGTGTGGTTAGTTGATGTGTGTTTATATGTTTGTGTGGTTAGTTGATGTGTGTATTTATATGTTTGTGTGCTTAGATGATGATGTGTGTGTGTGTGTGTGGATAGTTGATTTGTGTGTTTATATGTTTGTTTGTGTGCTTACTTGATGTATGTGTGTGTGTGGATAGTTGATGTGTGTGTTTATATGTTTGTTTGTGTGCTTACTTGATGTATGTGTGTGTGTGTGTGTGTGTGTGTGTGTGTGTACTTACTTGATGCTGTACCCGCCTACGTCTCCTCGCTGTGGTTCTGTGATAATTTTGATTGTGGTGGGTTTATGGTTCGCTTCAAGTGTTTGAGTGTGTTTGCACGTAAATGTGTGTGTTATGGGCACCTGTGTTATTGTATATATATATTTATGTGTATAGATAGATAGATAGATACACGTTTTTCATTTGCTTGTGTATATCGTTTTCCCTCTGCATGGTACGTGTGTGTGTATATATATGCGCGTCTTTGTGTTTGCATGTTTGTTTTTATTTGTTTAACCAGGAAGAAATGATTCTCTAAGTGTTTTTCGTGTGTTGGGGAATTCATTCTATAATTTTCAGGCAGGTGTGTGTTAAAGAGGAAGACAGCACAGAGGAGGACTGGAGAGGGGGTGAGGTTAAAGAGAACGAAGGGAAAAATGGACATGTGATAACAGGGGATGCGGGAGTGTGGAGATTGAAGGGATAGTGATGGGAAAAGGGGTTATGTGTACGGGAGAGGGAAGGGAATGGATGAGAGAGAGAGAGAGAGAGGGGGGGGGTCAAACAAAGGAGAACTAACGTAAGCAAAGGAGAGTCAGACGAAGCAGGGAAGAATCAGCTGAGGAGAAAAAAATTGAAGCAGTACGAGATACGAGAGTCATTGGTAGAAGTGAAGGATAATGAAGACAAGAGAAGACAGAATCAGACCACGAAAGCAAGGGAAGCAACGTTGTGGATAATTAGAGGCAGGTCGTGTGTGTGTGGTGGTGGTGGTGGTGGTGGTGACAGAGTTACAAGGCTGAGGTGAAGATTGGTGGTGGTGGTGGTAGAGTTATAAGGGTGTTTTGAGATTAACCTGACGGCTCCAATAACCCAAGTCCCACCTGATACTGCGTTCTCCCGGCAACATCTTTCCCGACTCGAGCACTCATTCCGCTTATAAATCTAAGCATTCTTTTCCTCCTTAGTGGAGATTCGAGCTAAACCAGGAGCGACGAAGGGATCTTTTTTTATACATTATTTTTCCCTCTGAATTATTTTATCTTGCTGCACAAAGAAATAAGACAGACGTATAGATTAAGGATTCTTTCATCCCCAATACAGATGCGAGCTGGGTTATAAGACCCACCCAGTACTGCGCTTTAACCCATTCAACATCAGAACTTTTACCTTTTACTTTAGTCTTGTTATTTCTGAACAGTTTTCGTAAGCTAAATAGGTCCTGTCTGACTGCACAGACTAAGAACAACCAGTATAATCTTCAGATCTATGTCGAATTTCATTTTCTTACTATTGTTACCTTCAAAATAAAATGTTAGAAAAGATGTCGTCGTATTGAAGGGGTTAATGATAATGAAAAGGAAGCAGAGATTTTTTTTTTTTTTTTTATGATTTTACTTTTGACAGAGCCTGTACAGTATATGTTAACTCTCAAGCTCTTATAATTCATTCTAAGCTGATGAAAACGGTCTAGTGTTTGAATTACTAGAGTTGTCTTGACCGTGGGAGGGTTGAGGGTGGCATTACCAACAGTTTTAGGACTCGCTTTGAGGGGAAATAAACCCTTGGCGTTAATTAGAATAAAGTGAGTTTCCCCGATCACGATAGAATGCAGCGGTAATTAATATAAATTCACGTTAAATACTATAAATTCACGTATACACTGATGACATGCAATACGTTCCCCTCAGGACCACAAAGGGGCTGTATCCATAATTCCACCGGTGCTGACAAGGAACGCGTGGCTGTGCAAGTTATGTGGCACCTGTAGGCCGAACTAACCATTATTCTGACGCAGGTGTATTCCCGCACCCGTAACAACCAGCCAGTGTGTGTGTGTGTGTTTATTTGCACTCACGAAAAATCACAGTATTCAAGATGCATTGCCATCGTATACACTGATGACATGCAATACGTTCCCCTCAGGACCACAAAGGGGCTGTATCCATAATTCCACCGGTGCTGACAAGGAACGCGTGGCTGTGCAAGTTATGTGGCACCTGTAGGCCGAACTAACCATTATTCTGACGCAGGTGTATTCCCGCACCCGTAACAACCAGCCAGTGTGTGTGTGTGTGTTTATTTGCACTCACGAAAAATCACAGTATTCAAGATGCATTGCCATCGTTAACGCGAATATTCGGTGGAAAAAAAAAAAGGCAAAATTTGAGTTATTCATGAGAGGGAGAGAGGAGAATGATAAATGTTACGTGCCTTGATATCACAATACCGTCCATGAGTTGCTGAAATAGAAGAGTTATGCCCACGTAAGGCAATGTGATATGTGTTGGGTATGCAATGATGGGGTGTGGGAATGTGAATATGCGTGATGAAAACTGATGATGGATGTGATATAAGTTGGAGAGAGAGAGAGAGAGAGAGAGAGAGAGAGAGAGAGAGAGAGAGAGAGAGAGAGAGAGAGAGAAACAGGCTCGTCTGAACGTGAACCCACTGGACTGTTGGATGAAACTGACCTCTTGCTGTCCACCATCCTCGTTTTGAAGGATAGGGAAAATGGTGAGGGATGTCTGTATGGTATGGCAACAGAACTGTACGGATAATATATTGGTGCGACCACGTGAAGGCACCCATCTGTATCGTCCCCATCCTAGGTCTTTCCACCAAAACTTAAACCACACCGCAGTGCGTCGTCCTTACCCAGCAGTGTGGTTTTTCATGTTATGCCAAAACTAAAAAAATAAAAGAAGAAAGAAAAAAAGAAGAAAAACATTCACCAAACACTTAAGCTTTGGCAAGTAGATAAACTTTTCCCCCCTTTTTTTTCCATTCGTTCCGGAAGTTACGTTAATGAAAAGTACGTATATTTTCTCTTCCAAAATTATTCTTAGTCGCAGAATGCATTGTGGAAAGTAAACAAATTTTTCTTTCTTCTCAGAAATTTTAGTAATGATAAATAACATAACTTTATTTATTTTCGTTTATTTATTCAGAGACTCTATATTAGAAGTATTTTTTTTTCCATATTCACAAGAACTGAGGTGTAGAGAGGAACTAAACATGTCTTTAATCTTATAGAAGGTGATAGGAAGTGGCTTAAATTTATCTTATCCGCGGAAACTATGACAGAAAAGTGTACAAATTTTTCCCCATTCCCGGAAAGTAGGTATACTATTCCCTTCATAAATGTAAACCAGTCTTGGCAATACCCCCAAAGCAGACTACACTATATACAGTACATACTGCAATTCACCACATTATCTTCACACCGTAATTCATTACACCATCTCCACACCGAAATTCACTACACTATCTCCACACTGTTATTCACCAGACAATCTACTCACCATAATTCGCTACACTATCACCACACTGTAAATCACCACACTATCTCCACACTGTAATTCACTACACTATCTCCACACCGTAATTCGCTACACCATCTCCACAGCATAATTCACTACACAATTTTGTCACGTAAAATAATATCGAAAACTGTAGTATGAAAGGTTTCGTTTTTTTTTTTTTTTTTTTTTTTTGAAACTAACCTATCTAAAGTAACCAGATTTTTTGCATATTCTTACAAACTATGATATGGAACGTAGGTGGTATATTATCTCTCATCCTCTGAAATTATGGTAGTGCAAGTAGATAAATTTCCTCCTTGTTTTCGGGAAGTAGGTCAGTAGTTCGTTTCCAAAACCCAAACTTCCGCAGTCACACAGCACACACAGATTCCACAAAGAACAGTTTAAGAATCTGAATTTCGTTAAAGCAGACTACTGATTTACCAGCAGACTCGCCAGCATGTAAAACTCGCCCCGCTAGTACCAATACACCAGTCCTGTACGAGACAACCCTAGCATGTACTCAGTATGGATGGCGGACGTTAGCGCCGAAGTGGTGGCATGGGCAGGTGCATTGTGCGTAAGAAGACTACGGTACCACGAGCTGTGAAACCTATGCCCAGAGTGGGACACATGAAAAGAATAATCATTACCGACCAATGTAGTTTTTCAGTTACGCAAAAACTTGACAACTTACTCTTTTGGTCACGGTGCGCTTTTCTCAGAAACTGTTGGATGAAAAGTAGTAATGTTTTCCCCTGTTCTCAGACATTATGACACATTTAGAAACTGTAATAATAAAGGTAGCTACCGGTACATTATTCCCTTGATAAGCACATTTTCCACCAGCCTCACAAATGTACATCCTCCAAACCGCAGTATATAATTCCTTTTGTATTTTTATTTATTTATTTTTTAATGGTTGCTTGCCAGTCTATCACTTACCAATTATTCTCGAAAAATACAGTATGGAAATTGCTAAATTTCCCCCCATTCTCGTAAATTAAAATGAAAGTAACATTTTTTCCATATTTTTGAAAACTACAGTACAGAAAGTAGCAAAATCCTCCCCCCCATTCTCTGAAATTATAGAAAGTAGCAATTGTTTCATAATTTCGGAAACTCTGTTATAGAAAGTAGCTTCTAAAAATATATATGGTCTAGAAAACAGGAAGTATTCAGAAAGTTGTATTTTCCCCAATCCTTTCCAATATCTAAAATTCCCCAGCTGTGGCTGAATCGGTAGAGAGGCGGCCTGCAGTCCTGATGGACCCAGGTTCGAATCCAGGATTAACAGTTTAAGGATTTGAATTTCATCAAAAGCAGACTGTCCTGATCTACCAGATGACCCGCCGACATGTCGTAAAAATACCCCCGCTAATACCAATACACCAGTCCTGTATGAGACAGCCCTAGCATGTATTCAATATGGACGGTGGGTGTTAGCGCCGAATTGGTGACATGTGGAGGTGTAGGAGGACTACTGGGCCTTGGGATAGGCTACTGCCCCCGAGATATAGGCCCTGAAGCCTTTGCCCAGAGTCGGACACATTTAAAAAAAAAAATAATAAAAAAAAAAAAAAAAAAGCACAAACTCTACACAGCAATTCATCGTCATTATTTCAGTTTTTACGCAACACGGAAATAAGTCGCCTTACCAATTTTGTCACGTAACGCTGATGTTAGGTGGGGGGTCCGACCAGCTTTGCTACGACGCGAGTTTCCAGTAAATTTGTGGAAGCTGTCTGCGATTATAAATATTTTATGAACATATGCTAATTAACTTTTACCAGCACGGCGGTTATGTTTGGAATAAGCGCCTAGAGGGTATAAACATGAAGGGAAAAGTGTGGTTTGGGGGGCATATCTGGTGGTGGTGGTAGTGGTGGTAGAGGTGGGGTGGGGGGTAAAGCAGGAAAGATTTTTTTTTTTTTAATACCAGAAATCCAGTGACATTTTTCATTTAGGTGAGAGCTTATTAACCACTAAAATCCAATGACGTATTTTCCATTTGGGTAAGCGCTTATTAACTACTAAAATCCAGTAACGTATTTTTCATTTAGGTAAGAGCTTATTAAACACTAAAATCCAATAACGTATTTGTCATTTAGGTAAGAGCTTGTTAACCCTTTAAATCCAATGACGTATTTTTCATTATAAGATTGGTACCTTCAGTCAGTTTTATTCGACTTGGAAAGGTGTCCCGTATGAAAAAGGGATCATGAATGCCGTGTCAGATTCCTTAATAATAATAATAATAATAATAATAAAGAAAACGAGCTGAGTAAGAACCTATGAAAGCAGCAGAAAGTAAGGAAGGCGTCCCCGTAGTGAAGAGGTTTTAACCCGTTTTGCTTGAGTAGTGTACGTCATGCTCATTTTATTCCTGCATTTATTAGTCTATTATCTTCGCTTCAGCAAAGAACCCTAGTAGTCAAGTGAGCTAATGAAAGCAACATCCTAACTTTCCATTTCGAAAACACACTCCCGTGTTTGGAGATGACAAGAGAGAGAGAGAGAGAGAAAAAAAAAACAGTCATCGCAGTGAAGAGATGAACCCCATCAGTGGGCGATGTTGTCTCATTTCTCACTCCACACTGTGTGCGAGGAGTGAGAAAAGGCTCGTCCTTTGTTCCAGGGGAGAGGAAGAGAAAATAGGAGGTCTTAAATGAAAGTGATGTCTAGCAACTGGGAGCGTTCTGTTACCGAAAACAGTTTTAGGGCAAACTGTGGTATTGATACAGAAATCTTTTTAGATCTACCATTGATATTATATGCGGTTTCTGTGAAGTAGGGCTGAACACTTTTGCTGTGCTTTTTACCTCCGCCAAGGAGGTTATGTCATTTCCGGCGTTGTTGTGTTTGTCTGTTTGCCTGTTAGCAGTATTACTCCGAAAGTTATAAACGGATTTTGCTGAAATAATTTTGGAGGGGTAGGGTATGGCCCGAGGAACAATTCTTTATAGTTTGGTGGTGATCCGGATCATCATCCGGATCCAAGATAAAGGATTCTCAACCATTGCGGGATAGTGGCAGTTTCAACATTTTTGCATCTAACTCGATGAATAATGTCTAAAATGCATGTACAAAAATTACAAGATAACATCACCATTAGATCTACCACACACTCCGTACACACTACATAACATTGCATTTTTACCATCTCTAGGTGATTTTTTATTTAATTTACAAGAAACTTTCAAATAGCATGAAAAATGACCTTCAGGTACCCTTTAATACAGGAAGCTTTTCGCCAATTTATAAATCGCCTGGAAGTAGAATGAAGCAAATGAAAAAAAAAGTACGGTATTTGATTCAGGGGTTAAGAACGAAGGAAGAAGAGAGCTATAAGACGAGAGAGATGTAGAGAACAATTTACTAGTAAGAGCAGGCCAAGAGCATTTAAGAGCAGGAACCGAACTTTCAGCAGTTGGAGCAAGAAGGCATTTAACATAATCAGAATCACAATACTTTATTCTTCCATAGTGGTTTTTCATCTTACATTAACAATTAACACAGACGTCAGTTTAGAAATATTTCCTAAGGATTAACATTAAAATACTAGAATACTGTGGAAAAACAAAAACCTACAGTAAATAAGGATATATAAAACATAAAGCACTTAAGTCATAAAAAACATGGTAGATATCAAGAGACAAATTAGTTCCTTGATTAACAAGATAATATTTGAGTGCATGTTTGAATCTGTTTGCTTTTTTTAATGGTGTTTGAGAGCTTATTCCAAATCAGTTCTTGTCCCCATTTTTAATGGTTTTGGGGAGCTGATTCCAAATCATTGCTAGTCCGTTTTTTTAATGGTGTTGGGGAGCTGATTCCAAATCTGTGCTTGTCTTAGGATCGTGAAGGTTACATATTTGTCTTGCGTTACATTCTGTGGGCGGATTCAAGGGTGTAGCCCATGCTGCCCTAGCAACACCTCTCCTTTATCACACTGAAAATTTTTATACAGTACTTTAAATACACAGGCTGCATCTCTTACAGGCTATCATGTTTACTTCTTCCAACAAATGTCATGCAAAGAAATGTTACCCAGTTGGATGAGAGAAAGGCGATAATCCCCTCATTATTCTGGCTAGTAATGTGGAAAACACCTTAGAAATTATCCTGAATCCGCCCCTGCCTCCTGACACCTTATCTACGAGTACACTGGGGGGGGGGGTGGAGGCGCAAAAACCATTTCAGGACATTCATAATGAAGTATCATAAAAACTGTAACAGAATTTCATATACAAGCTTCTCGTACACCCAACCGCTTCAGTTCTTTGAGGAAGAGAGAAAGAAAGCATTAAAGAAAAAGAGGAGGAAGGGAGCATTAGGAGGAACAGGAGAGGGAGGAGGAGGACTGCGTTTATGGGAAATAGGAAGAGGAGGAAGAGATTTTTTAAGAGAAAGAAAAGGAAATGATCAACTAACAGAAGGAGAAGGAGATCATTTAGAAGAAGAGAAAGAGAGAATTTATGAGGACAAAGAGGAAGAGATCACTTTAAGAGGAAAAGGAGGAATTCGGCATGTAAGAGGAGGCGGAAAAACCTCTATTCAAGCAGAGGTAGAGGAAAGCTTTTAAGAGGAGACAGAAAATAACTTTTAAATGGAGAAAGACATCTTCTAAGAGGAAAAGAGGGAAGAGATCATTTAACAGCAGGAGAAGGGCATTTAAGAGGAGGAGGAAGGTTGCATTTTAATTGAAGATGAATGCTGGAGGCTGACTGTTACCACTATACTATGTTTACCTTGGTCTGAAAAAAATAAACTAAGCCATTTCAGCTGATTTGATTGCCAGGTTTTGTTAGAACTGAGGACGCTTATGCAAGTCATGGACGCTTATGCAACCACACTGTAATACTGAAGTTCTGAGTGTTGCCCAGTTCCCTTTGATGAAAACATAATGGCTATAGTATCCAATAACCTTCTAAACTTCCCGACCATACACTATCTACCTCTGTCTATCTATAGCCAGACACCTTAATCCCGTAAGGGGTGGCCACACACGAATTGCCTTCATGTCGCCCTGTCCCCTGCCAGTTCGTTGCCCTCCCCCAAACATACCCCCCCCCCTCTCGCTCACATAGCTCTCTGAGAAGACAAACAAATTGCCAGCCACACTGTCACGGGGTTTTTAAAATAAATGCTAAATATTATTTAATTGATAATAATGTTCAATAATATTGAACAACAGAGCAGGGACAATGATTGTCTTGCTACATCAAGCAACGATTATTTACGCTGGCTTACTTCGCCGATTTTCTCAGAACGAGAATTTATAAACTTTCTCAACAGTACACGCAGAGACTAATTACTCACGAATGCTGATTACTAGTACTGTTAGCCTCTGGAGAAAGTTACTTCACCCCTGACAATAAATAACTAATACTAATAAAAATATCAGGTTCTTGCTGATGCTTAACTCCTAGGAGGCACAACGGATTTTAAGCTTAATATACATGACTGGCCTAAGTACCAGTTATGAAAGGCAAACGTTTATGCAAGCTAGGAGCTATATGGGAAATAAGCTTAATTATGGAGAAATGAAACAAGAGTTTACATTACATTAAGCTCAAGAAAACGAACTGTTAAATTTATTGATTACAAAAATAAATTTAACGTTACACTTCAAATGAATTCAAATAAAGAGATTGTACTCACTCACTCGAGCTAAATTCTTACGCCTAGGAAAAACACCTTAACTAAACTCTTAAGTCTAGGAAACGAAAAGAAATACTGGTCAATGAATGCTGTGTATCACCCAAAGGAGGGTGGGAGCACTGGAGGACTGTAGTCTTGTGGAGCTTGGGTGCTAGCTGACCTCTCCTCTCACACTTCTGGAGCACAGAACCTTTCTCCGTCAAAGCAAACACTGGACTGAGTAAACTCGTGAGAAAGAAATGGGAGCTATAGGCCGCATTTTTTAACGGTTGAGTGAGCGAAACGCGCCCAAAACAAATCGCTCAGCGGAAGCGCTAATGTCTCACACAGAGACGATCACGTATGACAATGAAAAATTGATTTGACAAAGCTTCCGTCCGAATGAGCGGTTAACTGAACGATAAACTGGGATTCCACTTGAGTTCGCGGTTTCCCACAAAAGCCAATGTCACTAGCCGACTCGTGACACACACACGCATTCATTTACTGATAAAGCCAAATAATATCATTCATCTGAGAGGGTCACAGGAGCTGAGAGTATAAGGAGAAACGGAAGAGACAAAGAGATCTAAAACATGAATGAGTTAGTAAGCAGAGTAAGAGTAAAATATAGAAGAGACACAGAGATGAGGAGAGGAACAGGAGAAGAATGTTTCAGAAGCGGGAAGGAAACTGAAAGATACAGTAGTGTTTATGAAGGAGGAAGAGGAACTGAGAATAACAGAGGGAGAACACGAGGATGCTGGTCAGATACAGCCGACAGGAATAAGTGGAAGGACTTGAAACGGAAGGCTTTTAAGAACAGATGAGCGGGAAAAGATAATGAGAGAGAGAGAGAGAGAGAGAGAGAGAGAGAGAGAGAGAGAGAGAGAGAGAGGTTCGGGCTGTAAACGTGAGTGGGCGAGCGAGAGTGTCAAGGAGAGGATGAGGGTGGTGGAAATCGGATGAGTTTGGAAAAGAGGGCTGACAAGGAAGCAGAAAATATATTAGAGAGCCTTGTGTATTGAAAGCTGCGGAGAGAGAGAGAGAGAGAGAGAGAGAGAGAGAGAGAGAGAAAATATAATCACCCTCCTTTCGAAACGTTTGTGAAATATTTGCTCATGCACTTCACTTTTGAAAGATTGGACCGAGGTTTTTTTTTTTTTTTTTTTTTTTTTTTTTTTTTTTATACTAGCCTTTTACTATTTCTATCTTTATATTTGCCTCTTATCTAGCTTTCTTTCTGGTCGATCTATAGCTGCACTTGAAGATGATCACAATTATTCTTCAAAAGCTATTAATAGTGACATTCCTTATGGTTGTGTCACCCACAGTTTGCCTTCTGCTCATAAATAAATGTCCTGAACTGCACATCTAGCCATATCCACTCCTACCCAGGTAACTCCACCCTTCATTTATATACCCAGCTCCTTCAGTGTCCATCACAACACTCGCTACATCAATCACGGGATAAGGTTATGGTACACCTGGCTGTTATTTTTGGGATAAAAGAAACTTCCTTGTTTTAATGCAGCAAAAACACAGTTCCTGCATCTTTCAACCAGCCAAAATTTTCCACAGGAGTATCTCTTGATTTTCAGTAATATGCAGCTTGTTCTATCGTCATCTTTTAACTTCTTTCTCTCAGGACTTAAGATGGAATGATCATACTATATTCCTAGAAAAATTAACTTCCAAGAAACTGGGCGTGCTAAGCTAACTCCATTGTTCTTTACTCTAGCATATCTGTTAACTTTGTACAGTGGTCATACAATATTTGCTTCTGTGTGGAATAAAACTCGTGTGTGTGTGTGGGTGGAAGCAAAAATTTTTCGTCTCATGATCTCCCCCCCCCCCTTTACCAGCTCCATAGCTTTTGGTTCTTTCTTCTTTGCATGAAAGAGGAAATTTTGTTACCATGTTTTACATTACAGAATAAAAGTTAGTGTTGGTATTTGTTGAGAATCACGAAGAATATTCACTGTAGTTTGTCCTTCTGAGAAAAACAGGCCGAAAAAGAGAAATTCAGAAATTTAGCCCATCCTCTCGAGGTCATTTATATTCTAGCGCTATTCGACTTAGTGCATGATTGTCCAGCGAATCACTAGCGTTCGAGAATCTTGGAGAATCACTGTCTAGGGAAAACTGTCATAACTTTTAGAATCGACTGTTCTAAGATACATTAAACAAAGATTAAGAAATATGCAGTACTTGTGTGTACCGTACTGAGTATAATGCTAATCACCTCTCCTCCCTCGTGGGTGCCTGGGGTCATAGATCAAGCTGCACATTCGAACTATCCTCAGCATCAGGTCCAGTAAGTTGCGTCGTGCTCCCTCCTCAACCCTCCCTGACATATGTGTGGCCTTAGAATCTCTGCATTTTAGCTGGTCCATTGCGACAAGTGGAAATGTTGGATGGGAGAGAGACACAAGTTAGAGCATAGATTCTTTATTTTCTCTATCGTTTCGTGCTACACAGAACCCATTTTCTCACTGAGGATGGGTTCAGTTTAGCCTCTAATCTGTTTCTCGCTCCCACCCAACATTTCCAATCTCTTTCATTTATACGGGCAGCAGCAAGGTTAAAGGGAACCCTAATCTAAGGCAATATGTGTGCCTTCTTCACCTGGCATGTCTCGAAAGTTGGGTGTCTTTGCCCACCATCCTGAATGTGCAGAATCAGACTGTTGCTACAGATGCCGATGAATCAGAATTTTCATGTCAGCATGTACGTTAGGGCTATGAAAAAAAAAAAAAAATCCGTTGTCTTATACTGGACGTGATATGAAAAAGTGAAAAATGCAAATGTGTAATGAGCGGAATTAAGGTAAGTAAGTATATAATTAATGGAGTTGAATAAGTTATAAAGAAATATGTGAAGATTGGATGTGAGTGAAAACATCGTACATTTCTTTACTGGACGTAAATGGTTAAAATTGTATGCAGATAAAAGTTACATGCCATGAGAGCTGATGTCCCAGTGAAATGAATGCAAATACATACACATGCAACTGAAAGGTCTGTGAGGTGGGGCCAGGGTTCCGTAGGTTTAAACTAAAGGAATTGAGACTGGAGGCAACAAGAATTAAACAAAGGAAGTGTCATCAGACTGAAGATAACTCTGGTTTTCATGTGTCAAAATTTCTGGTGCATAGTGGAATATTTTTATCTTACTGGTGGAGACAGGGAGGGAAGAGGTAATTAGGGGAGAGAGAAAGACGAGAAGAAGAAGTCGAAGGAGGGGAGGAGTGAAGGGAGGTGGTCCTAGACAAGGAGAGGGAAGGGCGAAGGATTAAAGGAGAGGGAGGTGGGGGAGGGAAGGAGGTGGAGCGGGAGGGGCTGGGGAACTAGACGAAGGTAAGTTGATGGGGGGAAAGGAGTAAACGGGGGAGGAGAGGAAGAGGAGAATTGGGGATGAGGGGACGAGGGGAATTCGAAAAAGAGGGAGAAGTGGAAGGAGGGACGACGGCTAAAGCTGCCGTCACACTGGGACAAAAGTTGCTAACATGCTAGTCAGTTTTGCGACCCGCTAGCCAAACTGACTCATGGTGAGCGAGATTTCGCTTGCGAGGCGAAATGGATAACGATTCTCGTTCACAGCTTGTTGGTGGGATTAGAACTCAAATGAGCCTATATTAATTTTGTAACTGGTGAGAAAATATTGTTATTCGCAGAAGGAAACTTTATCTAAAACTGTTAAGTAAATACAATTTAATTCTTGTGGTTTTTATTCATTTTTATTTTTTTTCTTGTAACATGAAATAAATATTCGGACACTTGGGTGACCAGCCACGGAGGCTGTCTGTTTTGTCTCCAGACAACAAGTAAAAATCAGATTTCGATATGGATCCTTCGGCAAAGAATACTCTAGAAGACTATTTTGTGGCTCTGGAGTTGTACATGAGGCGGTTACAGAAACTGAGGAAAGGGGAGTGGGTACTCCCTGGTTGTTTGTTTACAAATGACCTCGAGGAGCCAAGGCAGACGACACTGTTAGCCGTTTCGGCTCGCAAAAACACATGAGTGTGACGGACACACGACTCTGCTAGCCGTTTTCACACGCAAAACTGGCTCGCATGTTAGCCACTTTTGTTCTAGTGTGACGCCGCCTTAAGAAATTAGAGAGGGCGGCGTGGAGAGGGAGGGGTTGGGAGTCGAGTCAGGGAGCAAGAAAGGAGGAGAGAAGGAAGAACTTATGGAGAGGAGGGAAGGGAAAGGGAGGGGAGAGAGAACTCAGAGAAGTGGGAATGGGAGGGAACGTAGGAAGGTGAGGTAGAGGAGAGGAGTTGAAAGAGGGAAATCGAATAAGGGTTGGATGGGAGAGGTTGAACTCGCCCAAAACTTTGGGAAAGAAACTGGCGTGGTATTGAAAGGGAGGACAATGAATCAGAACTTAATGTTCTACCCGAGGCGATTTACAGCTCCAGCAGTTATCCCACGGAAGAGAAAAAATACGGAGTAACGACTCAACGTTAAAATTGCGAGGTCCTTACCTTCACGCCATCTAGTGCACGAACTAGATAAGGGAGAACGGGGAGAAGAAAACGGTTATAGGGTAGACTGTGGTTTGATTATGTATCAGGAAGCTACAACCCTACCACGTGAAACTAAGTTAATTTTATCAGTAGATAATTATATGGTGCATGAGCATCCTTCGCTTTTGATGCAGTGTGGGTAGTGAATAGTGTTCCATATTATTTTTTTTTATGTGAGGAAGAAGGAACCAAAGGCAACAAGCCCGCAGAAACTGTTCCTTCCAGGAGAAAAACAAAATACAAGAGAGCCAAATTCAAGATCCGATCATTTCGAGATGTCTGGACACACTGCGTTTGAAAGACTGGAGATCATAGGAAGCAGGAAATGCAGACAGAGGGAGACAGTTCCAGAGTTGACCTGTTGTATGAATGAAGGACTGGGAGTAACGGTTAACTCTTGCATTAGAGAGTTGGACAGAAAAGGGTTGAGAGTTTGCTGCAAGACGGGTGCTACGCGCCCGTCGTAGAGGTGGAGGAATGCGTGCAGACAGTTCAGAGGAGCAGTGACCATTGAAGTAGCGATAGAAAAGAGATAAAGATGCAACAGTGCGGCGAAGAGACAGAGGTTGAAGGGAGTCAGTAAGAGGAGGAGAGTTAATGAGACTAAAAGCCTTAGACTCCACCCTATTGAGAAGAGCTGTATGTGGGGAGTCTCCCCATACATGAGAGTTGTACTCCACGCAGGGGTGATAAAACTCCTGTATAGAGTCAACAGTTGTGCAGGGGTAAAGAAGGAACGGAGTCGGCTTAGCACACTCAATCTCTTGGAAGCAGATTTTACAAAAGATGTAATATGATCTTTCCAAGATAAGTCCCGAGTAAATGAAACCCCAAGCATGTTCAAGGATGATGCAGGATTAACTGAATATTATTAAACATTAGTGGGTATACCTGTGGAAGATTTTGATGGGTTGATAGGTGTAAAAACTGAGTCTTTGATGCATTAAAAACAACCAGATTATTTTTTCTCCAGTGAGAGATACAAGCCAAATCAGACATTAGGTGTGTCGTAGCCTCATCCCCTGTTTGTTGAAGTAACTGCTGAGATGGACATTGCGGGAATCGAATGGAAAGGTGAAGGGTGGAGTCATCAGCGTGTGAGCGGATTGGGTTAGATGCACAGCTTAGAAGGTCATTGATGAATAAAAGGAAGAGAGTTGGTGATAGGACAGAGCCCTGAGGAACACCACTGTTAATAGATCTAGGAGAAGAACGATGGCCGTCTACAACAGCGGCTATTCATACCAATGATAAAAGTCTGCGACTCGGAATATGATGGATGATTAATAATACAGACAAGAATATTATAGTGTATTTATTGGGGAATGGGTAGGACAGCTTGCCACATGCATGTTAGGTTACATTATCCCAAAAACATTCAGAAGGGGAAACAGAAACCCATAGCCGTCTGTTGTTTTGGCTTTGTTAATCATAAGTATCAAGTTGATTTAACTTGGAAAAAAAGAAAGAAAAGTCTTTCCACTGTTTTCAGACGCACTTCAACCACATACCTGTGGATAAATTGGCGAAACAATAAATAGTCCCTCCTGAGTGAAACAACATATGCAAACAAAAAATTAAACGTAGCTTACATGTTCTTGAAGCTTGGGATTTGTGAATGTCATATCGAAAATATGTCATGAACACAAGCAACATGCGGCAAAGCTTTTATATGGTTCGTAACCATTATATAGCTTACAAACAATTACACAGTTTGCATATGCCTAAGCTGTTACAATACAGACATGCAGGGCAATTGCCAAGTGTGTAACATAAATGGCAGTTTTTATCATATCATTATGCATGCAAAGGGTACCGACATTTACACTGGACGATGAATATAAACAGTGTACAAACTAAACGTCATATATAACATGTTAAATTATGTTGGTTTGTCAATGTTAATGTACCGTACAGGAAACCAGAGGGCTTGAGTAAGATCAGTTTTTGCCCTAGTGCACGTAATGGAATACATATGAATATTAATAAATACATACGTGTACATACATCTACTGTACAGAGTCACCTACCTATCTATATGCCTACCTCTGTATCCATCATCTATCTGTCTGTCTGTACCTGCATCTATGAATCTGTATCTGTCTATCTGTCTGTCTATCTGCGACTAAATCACTTACTAACACGCACTTCATAAATATGCTAATACCCACGGGGAAAAAGGAAACACGAAATATCCCATGTGCTTGCTCTATTTCATGTTTCCTTTTCCCTGTGGATCTCTCTCTCTCTCTCTCTCTCTCTCTCTCTAAATTATAAATACCTCATGTGGTATAGGAAAATTTGTATATTATTACATGGTTACTACCTGCATTTAATAGTAATTTCCTGTTATCGGTATACGAGTAATATTCTCATTTAGTAGATGGTGCATATCTTCACTGTCATTTTCACAAGATCAATAACTTAGCAAAATACATGAATATTGTCAATATATACTGATCGTGTAAGAGCCGGTATAAATAATAACCTACGTTGCAAAGGTAACGGTATTACCTTAGCAAGTTCACGTGTCCCACATGAATGGCCAACGTATCCTTTATCATATGTGTAATGAAACATAATTATCATTACAGATTCCTATCGTAGGCGTACGTGCCGGGACACAGTTTCAGCTGATGTGACTTGCTTATTTGCACCTACATTTCAGACCGTGGCATACTTGTTTATAGATAATAGTTTGTTAAATCTATTTTACGCACCTCTTTTTGTACTTTGGGAAGAAATGAATCTGTAAGTTAGTTCCAGTGCGTCGGTTTTTCCCACAAGCAACGCAACGGTGTCCGCGTTTGGAGCCATGTTTATTTTACTGCCGCGCCTCCTGGCATCCCACCTGTCAACTTATGTAAACAAACAGACGACTGCGACCACAATGCCCTTTGTTGACCAAGCCAGCTCGTTACACTGATCTCGTATTCGCCCATAAGAGTTAATACTCCGTATCTTTTCTCCGTGAGTTATGCCGAGCATTAGTTAAGTTGCAGTTCGCTTAAGTTGAAGTAGTTCCCTAAATTTGATTCCATTTATATTCAGACTTTCTTTCTAATAACTTCCTGTTTGAGTGTTCGCTAATGTAGGACTTTTTTTTTTTTTTTTTTAATAGTTTCCTATACCTTAAGCTTTCAGTAAATGGTTTTCTCAAGTGTTCGCTGTATAACTGTCATATTTCAGTAGAGCTGCTATTTCATATTGACACAATACCTTTCTGTCGTCTCATTTTCGTCGTAATTCCCGTTAATATTATTTTCCCAAATTTTCGTTGCATTGCTTAATTTTGTAGTATTATTTTCTCATATTTTCCTAGCATTTTTTCTCACGTTGTTGCCACTGTATTCTCCTTCTATACCATTGTCATTATGTGTCAGTTAGATTATTATTAAGCTACCGGTAATTATTTCATCATGCGATGTATGTTTAAATGCATATGTATCGTTTGCTATCTCTTTATGTTATTCCCTTGTGTTCTGCGAGTTTTTCAGCGCGCGCGCGCGCGCGCGCGTGTGTGTGTGTGTGTGTGTGTGTGTGTGTGTGTGTGTGTGTGTGTGTGTGTGTTTTGTAGGAAACTTGTTTACCCAGCGCCATAGATAATACCAAGACGACCCCCATTCGCGTCGCTTCTCTACCTTCATTCCCAATACCGCCGCCCCTCCCCCAGGCTTAATCCTCTCCTGGGGCAAGCGATTAACATCTGGGTGTGCATTGCTGCTTCAGAGGGCAGGCCATGAACGAGGTCTTGAAACCTGGTGGGAGGGAGGGGAGGGGTGGCGTATATTATTGCAGTGTTATTAATATTCGCATAACAGTTATAACGTTATGTGGGCAATATTCTCATGCTAAGGATATTGTTATTGTAGTATTAAGTTCGGCTTGGTTCAGAGGGCATTGTTTTGGGGTCCGCTTTTGTATCTTAAAAGTAATTATCCTCAGACATCACCAGACGGTCCTATCACCTCACACCCCACCCATTCTCTTAATCCCCGATCATGTCAAGTAGGCAAAGTATTTAGTACCAGGGTGTGAAGCGCCATAATGCGCCCGGACAGCCAGCTGGGATGTTAGGGGTCATGTAGCACGACAACTGACGCCATATTCATAAACTGTATTGATCGCTTGGTGTTTTATTCTGAATTTCTGATCAACACCATATGAGTTCATTTAGCTGGTGGGGGATTTTGTTGTTGTTGTTGTTGTTGTTGTTGTTGTGTGTGTGTGTGTGTGTGTGTGTGTGTGTGTGTGTGTGTGTGAAACCAACGTCAAACAGTTTTATTTATCTGAGGGAGAATCATGTGACTAACACCAGACGATTTTGTTCTAGGCATTCCCTGTTTTTTTTTTTGGGGGGGGGGAGGCAGAGAATTTTTTTTATATCTTCTTCCTTGTTTATTACCGGTTTAATCACATCGTATGGGAGCTGCCTAATGTGAACCAATCAGCCTACTGTAGTTATTTTCCTTGTTATGTATTTATGTTAACGGAAAAAGATATATATATTCAGACCAACAACAGAGGATTTTATTGAAAAAAAAAAAAAAAAAGAAATCAGCTGCTTTTGTACCTGCTACCGCGAGACGATTTTATACAGCTGATGGATAATCCTGTTTGACTTGGGTTAAAGAAAAAAAAACTACCTTGATTTAAAAGACAAATTATTAAGTCTTTATTGATCATTTTCTCTGCTCTATTTTATCCTGGGAAACGTCATACTATTTTGATCAGCTTAGGAAGAAACTGGCCCAACAGAATATAAACGTCACTCACACAGCTACCAAACATTGTCAACCAAACTAGAGTGTGTGTTGAAGTGAATAAGGCTCCAAAGTAAGCTGATTCATTGTTTGGCGTGGAATCCTCTTCTTGAAATCTGGTTGATATCCCTATGACAACACCCCGTGGAGAGGAATATTAACTGATTGCACACACTGTCAGATTGCTGGATGTAGCACATTTGAAATGAGATGAATTAGAGTACAGTGAAAGACACAACTACCTTCCCAGTTCCGTCCATAGATAATTTACACCTGGCGAAATACAATGAAACCCCTATCTCTACTAGTGCATGTTGCAAATGGTTCGATTCTTCCGCTATATATTCGTCAAACTTTGGGAAGATAGTTGTGTCTTTCATTGTACATGAAGAGGTATAACTCTTCTTTTTAAATTTTAATAGAAATACTGTGCAAATGGTCAGAAGATAATCGAAGAAAATTTCACGTAAAATAATTCAAGCAACAAACATGGGCAGAGGTGCTGGAGACGCTAAATGCAAAATAAGCAATACAGAAATTAGTAAACCATAATGTGAGAGAGATTTGAGAGTTATGGTTGGCAGCGACCTACATCCTTGATATAAATGCATTGGTATACAAAATATATGGGTCCTGGGGAATGTTTCTAGAGTGATGAAAAGGAAGACATCAGAAATAATACTGTCGCCTTATCTTGCTTTAGTTCGAGCGTTTATAGATTATGCGGTTAGTTTGGTTAGTTTTACTACAGAAGGAATTTTAAATCCGTAGGAAATGTGATAACAATAATGAAAAAAAATATATATATATATACATAAGACAGAGGTCGGTATTTTCGTCGGGTAAGGAAGCTCCCTAACACCTCGTCCTAAGCGATTTATTTTGCTTCTTACTTCCTACTCTCTTCCTGGCGTTATTTAATTCATTCCGATATGACCATTTTCTGCATAAATAGCATACAGACTGATATTAACCAGCCATATCCAAAAATTAAATCGCTAGGGAAGAGGTGTTAATCGCTTAGAATTCGGACCAGGGAGTCTTTCATATTAATACAGAAAAAAAGATTAATATTGCATTCACTATAGTCGGTTTGTCTTCATCTGACGGAACATGTCCACTTCTACATCTTGAATGCTAAATTGTGGTTCCATGAAAAACAGTGAGCCGTAGTTCTGTGGTAGGAATGAGTCTCCTTGGTTACTAGTCAAATAGGTTCTCCGGTCTGACTATACTTGGCCATCAGCAAACACACTCTACTGTAGTTATGAGGTAGGAATGAGTCTTCTTGGTTACTAGTTAAATCAAACCTCCAGTCTGACTACACTTGGCCATCAGCAAACACACACTGGGTATGAGGCAGGAATGAATCTCCATGGTTACCAGTCAGAACAGTTCTCTAGTCTGATTACACATGGCCGTCAGCAAACACGCTATAGTTATGAAGTAGGAATGAGTCTCCTTGGTTACTAGTCAAATCGGTTCTCCAGTCTGACCATACTTGGCCATCAGCAAACACACTCTAATTATGAGGTAGGAATGAGTCTCCTTGGTTACTATACAAATCAGATCTCCAGTCTGACTACACTTGGCCATCAGCAGACACTCTAGTTACGAGGTAGGAATGAGTCTTCTTTGTTACTAGAGAATATATCGCCTTCATTCCTCTCCATCAAAACTCAGTATTTTCCCTTGAAGATTTATTTTTCCATAACGCATGGGAATAAAAATCTGCCGAGCAACTTTGAATTGTTTATAATATGTTTCGTGCTAATTAAAAAAAAAACTGTGGTGGTTCCCATAAATTCGTTCACCTTTACTTGGCAGAAATATTTGTTGTTATCCAGTCAATTTCACGTTGCCCAGTGGTAGAAAAAGCAATACTGTAAGTCTCTGCATCCCATCCTGTGTACTTCTTCGTGACTAATTCCATATTGTAGTGTTAATCTCTTGTACCAGCTCAGCACTGAAGATCGAGAGATGGCAAGTGTAGGAAAAGTGAATATAATCATTCGGTAATAGTCTGTAAGCTAAAACCACGTCATTGGTCTGAATGGTCAAAGCATTTTACCTGGGACCACGGTTAAAACTGTGACCGAAAAATGACGGTGTACTAAAGAACGATGATGGCTGTATTGTTGAATTCAAGTGCACGAGGCTGTAAATTCATGATTTTTGAGGATCATTTACGGTATGGAACACATGTAACTGTTAGATGAGGTTAGCCGGCATCCCACATTAGATTGTAGTTGGCAGCGATACAGAAAGATCAGATATGTGATGTCGTTAATACATTTTTTAACAGTTTTCATCATTTATGAGACGACTTACCCGCACACTTTCCTCCGTTACACTGTCACTCATTGCCACGGCCATCAGTCCAGATTTAATTCTCTTCATAAAAGACTAGTGTTTCAACAGTCTGGTTTATACGGCGAGATGTTTGGTGCTCACAGGCTCAACCCAAACTTGCTTGTATCCAGAGCTAATTGTGGAACTTAGATTGTAAATTAGCCGGTTGTATGTCGTGGTGTGAGAAAAGAAGAATGGGTTTTGTATATAAACCCGTTTCTAATCGAAGGGCATTAGCCTAAGTTTTGTTGTTTTCAGAAGTTGAATCTGTATAGTAACACCGGAATGATCTTAATATTCAGTTTAATTCCGCCCTGTTTGCTTTTTTTTTTTTTTTTTTTTTTTTTTTTTTTTATGAACACGTCATTTTGTTCAGCTCGGGAGGAACGTTTGGAGTTCGTAGGAGGAGATGTAACCTACATAAAAACGTAGCGATATAGAAAAGAAGAAAAAAAATAATATGCAGAACACGTTATTACACTGACATGCATGGCAACTGCCTCAAGAATTAGTTGTTGCCTGCTGACACACTCCCATTTTCATGACTCACTTTCCGCTGAATATAACTCTCTGGCGTTGGCTGAATTACATTGCCTTGACTGTTGGAGGGTAATTGGTAAATACTAATATTTTCTGACTCTTATGATTTTTATTCGTGGTTGAAGAAAGCCTGGCGTTAGATGGAACAGAGTACAAGAAATGCCCTTACATTAAGAGAGTTAATGATGCCAGGATCAACACATTCAAGCTTTTATGAATTTTTCTCATGTAAAAAATCGCCTGGCGTTGGTTAGAATGGAAGACTAGAGTTGTCCTGACCATACGAGGGCTATTTTTTTCTGTTGTTTATACCTAGCTCTCCATCCAAACTCCAGCTTTTTGAAAACCAGCTAAATCATAAGCCCAGTTGCCAGCATTATCTGTTCCACACACGATTTACCCATGTTATAGATACGCGTGGCGGTTATTTTGGTTGGTGGTTTTATTTTTCACCCACAAATATTACACTTGTCCTGACACTGCAGCTGTATACGACCCATCAGGTGGTCAGGAGTTCGTCAGTCTTACTGACATTACTAACACTTATGCGCACTTAGACGTATTCTGAGTTTCTCTCTCTCTCTCTCTCTCTCTCTCTCTCTCTCTCTCTCTCTCTCTCTCTCTCTCTCTCTCTCTCTCCCCTTCACTCCGTTCTATCCCAGTCTCTGTCCCTACTTGCATCTATCCATTTTCTCATCTCACTTCCCTACTTGCATATTAATACATATTTCCACTTCCCCCTCTCACCATACCCATATCCATTAAGCCCCTCCTTCCTCTTCTCCCCCTCCACATTTATCACACACACACACACACACACACACACACACACACACACACACACACACACACACACACACACACCCTAATCTCTCACCCACACCCAAGCACCCCCTCCACGCTCTGGCCCTTCTGCTCTCTGCCTCGTCTCCATAATTCTCGACTGAACACCCTTCTCGTTATACGTCTTAAAGCTCCACGCCTCAGTGCCCCCTCTAAACGACCTCTTCTCCCTCACCACCACCATCATCCACCCAAAATTATATATCCCTTGGAATTTTAAGATTGTGAGACCAGTATGCCGCGTTTCTAACAAGTACCATTACATTTTTGTTCGTGCGAGAGAAGCGACCAAAAGCAATATTCATCATTCGAAGTGTGGTGTGTAAAATTCTTGCTCCATGTGGCTATTAGAGAACCAAAACTTTTTCTTCTTATCTGTTGAACCAGTGTTGGCAAGTCATACTGATCTGAAATTGTCAAGAAAATTGCCCTTCAGCGGTACCTCATATTATACCCTGAAGAGCCTAATATAGCTGGAAAAAAAAAAAACAACAACACACATTTCCTCTAGGCAAGAACGATGCACTATAACTCTCTCTTTCTCTCTCTCTCTCTCTCTCTCTCTCTCTCTCTCTCAGGAGTTGGACCAGTCATGGATGCCGTACTTTTTTAAACCGTTACAGTAATTGCGTTCCACTGGTACTCGTGTCCCAAACAAGAGCTAAATATTGAAAAAAAAAAAAATCGCTCGGACACGTTCCACACCCTTTTCTTGATGTTGAAAAATACTTATCAAAAGGGATGAGAGATACTGTGGGATGTTGAAGGAATGGAATATACATTGGAGCTAAAGGTGCCAGTCAGAGGAGTTTAAAATAGGAAAAGCACTTAGAAACACCAGGTTGTTTGGAAGACTTAGTTTCCCAGCAGCTACCAACAAAGAACACATTTGATAGCTGCACCCACCCTTGCAGTGTTCTGAGGGGAGAGAAGTAGCTGTTATTAACTGGTTAAGCACTTCAGTCCCAGCCTTTTAGGTCAAAGGCCGTCCCAGTACAGCTAACTCTTCAGTGTTCTACCCTGTCCCCCAGTGTAATATTTATGGCTCTTCCGGCACGACACAGGTATGCCGTCCACTAGATGCACACCATATGCCCCTCAGACACACCCCAGACACTCCCTTGACGCAGACCAGACATACCTCCAGTACCCCCAGCCTCTTAACATCCCCCCAAAAGCCTGAACCCCATTAATCAAAACGATAAAATGATTAAAGTCATTGAGTGATTGAGCGACACAGTTTGGGACGCACATGAGGCTTGCCTTCCCCCTCCTCATCGGAGGTGTGCGACAAAAAAAGAAAATAATGTTAAGAAGATATTTGTAGAGAGAAAAATATGCTGAAACTAAACACACACACACACACACACACACACACACACACACACACACACACACACACACACACACAACGTATAGATGCACTACAGTAATCATTAGCACACCAGCTCAGACCAAGAATACATCAGTCGACTACACAACATGCGTGGGATGAACGTACGCAAATGAAACAGTATAGGCCTCGCACGTATTGCTAAATTTAAAGTTCACATAAATTATTCAGTTCAAGTTTCACGCACAGCATTGCTTCAGATTCGTACAGATAACTCAGTTTAAAACTTAGACAAGTTATTCAGTTTAAAACTTACACAAATTATTCATCTTAAAACTCACTCACAGGGAGGCAATATGTAATGCGCATAAACTGAGATAGAAGAAACAAAGTATTATTGGTGAAAGGTAGTAGATCGTATTAATTTCACTGAGGAAACAAAAGCGAAATACTATTTAAAAGGAGGATTGGAATAAATTTAGTAGTGCTGCATTTTGTGTTAGTTATACTGTTTTTAGAACAGGCTAGATACGCGTTAAAATGTAAAGCCTTCGGTGTGTGTCTATCTATGTCTATCTATCTATCTATCTATATCTATCTATATATATATATACTTTATATATAGATATATAGATAGATAGATAGATATAGGAGCCTCTGTGGTACAGTGGTAGAGTGTGCATCTCGCACGCTGGTGGACGCGAGTTCGCCTTCCGACAGAGTTATATAAACTTTGGGAAGCATTCACCAAGCCACTTACCACTTTGGCGGACATAAGGGGTGTTGTGGTTGAACCAGTCGCATACTAATCGCGGCACACGACTCTGAGGTTGTTATTATCGTACCCTGGCAACCTACCATTCAAAATTGTGTCCAATTTCGTATCTTATTATGCACGAATCATGTTATTTGCACGAATATATTATACACGAATATTATTATACACGAATATATTATACATGAATCACATGCGTCTCACATTATACACGAAATCAGAGACACTGTTTAGAGGTAGTTTGCCAGGGCACGATAATAACAACCTCAGCGTCGCGCGCCGCGACTTATAGTATGCTTGCACCCAATCGGCTTATGGCAGGCCGATTACACTTGGTTCACAGACTTCACACACATCCAAAGCCACTACAACACTACAGTCACACTCACAAGCACTTCTCACCCTACATAAAGTATTTATCAGACAGCCTAAGCCACTGGGTAGATACATTGGCTGTATCGTTCCTGCTTCGTTAGGGGTAGGCCGGTCCTGTAGTGGACATCAACGGATGATTTTTATATATATATATATATATATATATATATATATATATATCTATCTATCTATCTATCTATCTATCTATATATATATATATATATATATATATATATATATATATATATATATATATATATATAGAGAGAGAGAGAGAGAGAGAGAGAGAGAGCCTAGGGCTCTATACACGTAGTTTGGCTACTCTAACTTGGCGGAGATTTTCGTTCTTTTGCAGATAATTGGCTATAGCAGAATGTTTGTGCATTCCTTCCATAGCAGTTCTTCATGACTAACATCACAATTTATTGTTTACATCTTGTCATAGGAAATACAATGGTGAGGTGACAGCTATTGGCCATGTTAAAATAGAGTGTATACTGTAAAATTTCCTTCTTTCCCTTTCTGTCTTATTATCATGTCAGATTTTTTTTTACTGTGTGGCGTTCCATATCACTTTTTCCTGCTAGTTCCGGGTGGAGAGTTTTTTCTTTTTCTTTTTCGTTTATTTTTGGGAGCTGCCAAGGCCGAAAAAATATTCGTAATGCAGTTCTCCATCATGTTTCCCTTTTTTAATGTTTACAGAAGCTCAGAGGCAGCCAGAATACATCTATATAGCCAGGCACCACATATCTACACCAGCACACTGCTACACCACCACATAGCTACACCAACACGCTGCCACACCACCACGTACCTACACCAGCACATAGCTACACCAGCACACTGCCACACCACCACGTAGCTACACCAACACACTGCCACACCACCACATAGCTACACCAGCACACTGCCACACCACCACATATCTACACCAACACACTGCCACACCACCACATAGCTATACCAACACACTGCCGCCCCACCACAGCTACAACAACACACTGCCACACCACCACGTAGCTACACCAATACACTGCCACACCACCACATAACAACACCACACACTGCCACACCCCCACATAGCTACACCAACACACTGCCACACCACCACATAGCTACACCTACACTGCCACACCACCACATAGCTACACTAACACACTGCCTCACCACCACATACCTACACCAACATACTGCCACACCACCACATACCTACACCAACAAACTGCCACACCACCACACAGCTACACCAACACTGCCACACCACCACATAGCTACACTAACGCACTGCTACACCACCACATAGCCACACCAGCACACAGCAACACCTCCACATAACTATATCAGCACACAACCACATCACCACACAAGTATATTAGCACACAGCCACAACATAAGTATACCAGCACACAGCCACACCACCCTCCAAATAAGTATACCAACACACAGCCACACCACCCACCACAAAAGTATACCAGCACACAACCACACCACCCACCACAAAAGTATACCAGCACACAGCCACACCACCCACCACAAAAGTATACCAACACACAGCCACATAAGAGCCATTTTAACACGGAATCGCTTCAGTACACAGATATTTTAGCACGAAGATACGAACAACAAATCGCAAGTAAACGAGCCTATAAACCATACCAGCCCTCAGATACATACAGTTCTCATCTCGCAGACAGAACACCAAAAACAGACAAACCAAACTCAGTGCTGAAACAGATACGCCAGCACTCACACTCCAGACTCAGATTCAACCCAAATACATCAACAAATGAAACTGCACACCATTACTTAGACAAAAAACGCTTTCGCACACACACAGTAGTAGTAGGTATGGTCCCATGTTCGTTTGGACCGTGGACTCGATGGACTACAGGCTGGAGTTGCCCTTCTACGGCAGTCCATCCTCCTCCTTTCATGGGACAGGTAAAAAGTTGAGGGACTCGCGTATAACCGGATGTAGGAGCTGCCCGGCTATATCGGCGCTGCCACGTGAAGGCGTCCCTTTCCAACATCCACATAACCATCAAAACATAAACCGAACAGAGTACAGGTTAACGCAAACAGCACAGATGTACATAACAGTCCCCAAGTACAGACAGACATAGCAGCATACAGACAGACACATTAGTTCACAGAGAATGGTTGACCAAACACAGACACATCATTGCACAGTCACACAGGCCCACTGCACTCTCTCACACCGACTGACACAGACGCCACACTCAACACACACCAGTGAAAATAATCGCAGTAACCCCTTACTGTCCATGGCTGCTTGTGGTATGGTCTTTGGTCAGGCATTCTACACACACACACACACACACACACACACACACACACACACACACACACACACACACACACACACACACACACACACACACACACACACACACACACACACACACACACACACACACACACACACACACACACACACACACACACACACACACACACACACACACACACACACACACACACACACACACACACACACACACACACACACACACACACACACACACACACACACACACACACACACACACACACACACACACACACACACACACACACACACACACACACACACACACACACACACACACACACACACACACACACACACACACACACACACACACACACACACACACACACACACACACACACACACACACACACACACACACACACACACACACACACACACACACACACACACACACACACACACACACACACACACACACACACACACACACACACACACACACACACACACACAGAGCAGTCAAAGATAGACGACCCCAGCGCAGATACAGCAGACAAATAGACACCTCATTCAGCACGACGCAGTAAAAAAAAATTGGAACCACAGAAACAGTAACCGCTGACAAAGCAGTGTAGAGGCACAGAAGCATACAGACACAGTACATACAGACATACCAGCTTGCAGACACAGTAGCACACAGACAGACACAGCACCATACAGAAATATCATCACAGACACCGAAGCACAGAGGCACATCGGCATACAGAGACACAAGCACACAGACAGCAGCACAGACACAACAACATACTGACAAAAGCGCACACAGGCACAGCAGCACACAGACACAGCAGCACACAGACAACAGCACACAGACGCAGCACCACACAGACACAACAGCACACAGGCACAGCAACACACGGACACAGCAGCACAAGGACACAGCAGCACACAGACACAGCAGCACACAGGCACAGCAGCACACAGGCACAGCAGCACTCAGGCACAGACGCCGCACCCAGCACGCTCCAGTGAACATAATTAATCATAGGAACCCAGAAGCGCTCTTGAGGCGACCAGAGACTCCACACGCCTCTGGTCACTGGGAGGGAGGGTGGTAGGCGTAGGGTAGGTGGGTGGGTGGGTAAGTGGATGTGTAAGTAGGTGGGTAAGTGGATAAGTACGTAGTGGATGGAGAGATGACGTGGATGATTAGCTTAGGTGGACTGAGCGATGGGTAGGGTGTTGGTGAAGAGTGGTGGTTGGATGGACGCGTGGGTGATTGGATGGATGAGTCAGGAATGGTTGGGTGAAGAATGGTAGGTGAATAAATATGTAGTTGAATAGTAGTAACTTAGAGGATAGATGATGCTAAACTCAGAATCAGCCCTAGACTCACCACCCAGTAGACAAATGGACACCAGAGAGAGATAGACAGATGGATAGATATAATTTGTGGTGCTATAAAGGGTTAATTCAGTAAAAGACAAGGTACATAATAACGAGGCACGTGAAAAGCTTCCACAGGTAAATGAAAACACGAGTACAGGGTGGCTGGCCTTTTGTATAATTTCCTAGGTTATACATCAGTTATCATTGTATAAAGCATGTATTATAACTACTACAATTGGCCCTTTATTTTCTTCATGTTGTGTCTTTCTGTAATGCTTGATGATGATGATGACTGATTGATTGATTGATGATGATGATGATTGATTGAACGATTGATGATGATTGCTTGATTGATGACGACCATGATTGATTGATTGATTGATGATGATGATAATGGTTTCTTAACAGGGAACAAGTTTGGTCTCAACAACACGTGTGCCTCGACCGTCTTTGAGTCTCGATTCATTATTACTCCCTCATAAGAATTCTGTTTTCTTGGCGCCATGGCTTTCAGTTAATGGATGTTTTTGAGGCGCAGGATTAACTGGGAGAAGTTCTTGGGAGGTTGCCGTGGAATTCATTAATTACCTTGATCACTGAGAGGAATTTTTAATGAGTCAACGAGGTGATGACGGACGGGCCGAGATGGTACTGTTTACTGTTCTGGGAAGGGAACTAAAGGTGTTGTATGATTATTTATTTATTCATTTATTTATTAATTTATCTGTCTTTTTGTAGGGTCTGTATTTGCAAAAGCCTCTTTGCCAAAATTCGGTGCAATTAAACAGAGGAAAGTCGGCTGGAAGAATGTTTGTCAACTGGAAGAAGAAAGGGAGAGGAAGTGAACAGAGCCACGTTACAGTCGCGATTAGCCCTCTGGTGGTCGCGTCTCCTGTCGTATTTTATTGCAATTAACGCCAAATGATAATATTCAGCTAAGAGTGAGTCATAGGAGCCTGAATGTTCATACTGATACCATTAACCCTCTCAAAGGTCAGGAGAACTTTTGTATCCTCATCCAGTTGGCCTCAGACGATTTTATTCATCCGGGAACGAGTTATGGGTACCAAAGAGTGTTACGTATTAAAGGAAAAAAAAATAAAGCAGAGATGGTTCACTTACAGCACGCGTGGGACAGTGAAAGCTTGACGGTTTATCAGAGTCCCATCTCTCTCTCTCTCTCTCTCTCTCTCTCTCTCTCTCTCTCTCTCTCTCTCTCAAAGAAATAGCTCTCTTCCCAGTTCCGTCTGAAGATATTTTACAGTTGCCAAAGTACGAGTACAGTGAAAACCCTGTCTCCACCAGTGCGTGTTTCAGATGGTTCGATTTTTCCTCTATGTATTCGTCAGACTTTGGGAAGGTATTTCTCTCTGTCTGTGTGTCTGTCTGTCTGTCTGTCTGTCTCTCTCTCTCTCTCTCTCTCTCTCTCTCTCTCTCTCTCTCTCTCTCTCTCTCTCCTATATCAAAGTAATATTTGTATGATGTTATTTTATTTATTATGTTTCTAAACAGTCAGCTACAATTACAATTACTTTATGCATTTAAAGTTTAGTTACAATTACAGTTACTGGTAAATAGTTGATGACAATTTCAATTACCACAAAAATGTGTAATTAATACAATTTTTTTTAAATTACAATTACTCCAAGCTTGGTCAGATGAAGTACATGAAATGGAGGGAGAAGGGTCAGATGAAGTACATGAATTGGAGGGAGAAGGGTCAGATGAAGTACATGAATTGGAGGGAGAAGGGCAAGAGATGGAGGGGGAAGGGTCAGATGAAGGACAACAGATGGAGGGGGAAGGGTCAGATGAAGGACAACAGATGGAGGGAGAAGGGTCAGATGAAGGACATGAGATGGAGGGAGAAGGGTCAGATGAAGGACAAGAGATGGAGGGTTCTCATTACCAGGCTTCTTGAAGCAGATGTGGCCGTGAGAAGGATGGAAGCAGACCTGATGGAACAGCGTCTTGGAAGGAGCTTGTGGACCATGACACAAGAAGAGGGAGTGGAGGAAGGAGACAGAGAGGACACGGATAGGACGGAAAGATAAGAAACCATTGAAGAGATACAGGGAGGGGTTGTAGACAGAGATAAAATGTTAAGCAGAAGAAGCAGTGGCAGAGAAGAGATGTAGGGAGGGGAGAGACAGAAAGAAAGCAGGTAGGTAAGAGAAAGACAATAGCAGTGGATGGAGTGATGCAGAGAGAGAGAAAGAGAGAGAGAGAGAGAGAAAACCAATTTTCTTGTAAGTGTACTCACATGGACTCAGTACATCAAGTGAGTGAGTAATGGGCGTCCTCAGAAAAAGAGAAAACGAAAAACCTACAGAGGAAATAGTGAGAAATGGAAGTACAGTGGTAAACAATACTGGCGGAGTAAAAGAGAGAAAATATACAACTCACTCTAACTATCCACGAAGCAACCTCAAAATAACGCCCAAGACGCAATAATTACGACGCTAGTAAACCGCACGCTGATGGTTGAACTGGCAAGATTATTAAAACTTGAGGTGGCCAAAATTATCAAAGTTTTAAGACCGGAGAATTTTGTAAAGATATGAAGGCACTGTAAGCTGTAAAACTGTGTGGTTCGTAAAGTGTTTTGAAATAAAAGAACGTTTTGTGTGTGTGTGTGTGTGTGTGTGTGTGTGTGTGTGTGTATGCAGACTTTCCACACACACATCTGAAGGGGGAATGAGTCAAGAGCAAGAAACCTTATACATATAGGTATAGTTCATGGGTTTTAGTATTGTGCTCGTATGTAAGAAACTAAAATATGCTCCTAAATGAACGTTGTGTCTGCACACGAATGAACCAACTGCCTCCAGCGTTGGCACATGGACATAGTGTGACCTTACTGAAACTAGTGAAGGAAAGCACAGTTGATGCTGATAAACTTTGACCTAACCCTGTGACCTTGAATTTTGACAACTTGTCCTGAAAGTCGAAGAGCATAATTCTTGCCTTTACCGCCAACCTGTCAACAAGTTTTGTCTAAATCGGATCAAAGCCGTTTAAGTTGATTTCTGAATGTGACCTTGATCTTTGAGCAGTTGTTCCAAATAATAGTCAGCCCCTTGGCTGACCCTCAACCGGTCCACTAAGACTGGTTCAAAACAGATCAAAACTGTTTTACTTTGTTCACACACACACACACACACACACACACACACACACACACACACACACACACACACACACACACACACACACACACACTCGGATCGAACTCTGAAGTTGCCCTGTGACATTAATCTTTGAGTAGTTGTTCTCAGTATCGACTCCCTCTGTTTTTACTTAAGCCTCACCTTTTCCACCAAGACAGGTCTAAAACGGATCAAAACTGTTTAAGTTGACCAAGTAATCTTCATTTTTTATCTGTTTTCAGAAAAAGTAAGTTAGTCCCTTAGCTGATCCTAAATAATTTCACCAAGCCCGACGAAATCGGATCAAAAACTGTTAGAGAAAATTAGTAGCATACACTACAACTTGCTCCCGTACATACATACATACATAATCAGTGGTGGAGTAACATGTTGAGACGCATGTCAGATCTAAAATCAGGTTTCCTGCTTTCTAATTTCTTACTGCTCATCCGCCCAAGCGCCTGTACATGGTGGTCCGTGTACCCGGCAGTATCTTGTTTGTTGCGGGAAAGGCTCAGTCTGCTGGCCTGGGAATGGGACTGGGACATCCATGCATGTACTTATGGTGTAGCCAGTGACAGGTTGCCTTGTCTTATTGTACTACCGCAGAAAAAGACATATGGAAGTGGAGAATGATGCAGATTGGGCACATAACATTGACTGATCCGTCCCCACGACACGCGAAAATTCACCAGTTGTTTGGCAGGTGGGGTATATTCTACAGACTGCTTTTATATTCAGCATTTATTCCAACCTGTCATAATGATAATCAGTGCTGTACAGTACATAACGTATCCAAATAAAGTCCGATATTTTTGCCATTGAAATAATAAAGCTTGGAAATATTAACGTAACTGATATACCTCTGAGGCACTACTAACCTTCAGCACTTCGATACATGCATTCTCCCCAGAGCAGAATATAATCGTCTCTCATTAACAATCATACTACAGTAAAGACACCATCGTATTGAAGGGATATATTGAAAGTTTATTGCACCTTCATTGGAAGAGTTTCTCATAATCTGAATATAACTGTCTGTCAGTAACATATATGAAATAGATATCGTACTGACGGCGTTACGTTTAGGAGCAGGTATGTGGTAAGAAAAGGAAGTACTATGAACATAATCGCTGTAGCAGATGGAAGGAAATACTGAGTGCCTTCCGATTCCCTATGATTCACTCAGCTGAATAAAAACATCTGGAATGAGCTAGAAAAGAATACAAAAGGTGTCCCTGTGAAGAGAGATTAATTATAGCAGTATTAACACTCCTAGGCTCCTGTGATTTATTCTTTGCTGAATAAAACTCGGCGCTTAACTGGAATATACTGCGAGGGAAGACGCGACCAAAAGTAGGTTATGAAACTAAAATAGTCTAACTCTGGGAACTTAAAAGCTTTCATGTTAGCCTATATTCCATCTAATTATTTGTTTCAGTTTTCTTAATAAACCCAGGTTTACTGTATGTACAGTCATTTATGCTGAGCAGTGTTTGTGTCATTTAGCTTCACTGCTTCGAGAAAATGTATTCTTCTGTGTTAGGCAAACTTCAGTTTTTCTCCTTCACCCCTCGGCAATATCAGACCGAACCATCCACCACTGCCACATCTAAGCTCACGACAAGAACATGTAAAGAAAAAGTAAATTTACCAGGGCCTTCATATCAAAGGAGCCCCACTAAAACCCTCAGAAGTTGCAGGCGTTTAAAATGACCTGGTAGTCAATTTTTAGCGAACAGGAGACGGACTTGAAAGGCTGGACGCTGGCGGGACTAATGAAAAGTAAACTCGGCAGCAGTGGACGGTTGAGACCAAAAGGAAATTGCAGCCTGAGATGACCCGTGTTGATTAAGGGGAAGACGCGGGAAAAGAAAAAAGAGAGGAGAAAGTGGCTGGAATGGATGCAGCTGGGAAGTTATTGTATGAGACGAGGAAGACTGCGAGTTATTTTATGAGTAGAGGTAGGTGGGATGTACTTATGAGAAGATGAAGAAAGTGGGGAGTTGTTTTATGAGGAAAAGAAGCCGAGAGTTAGTTTATGTGAATATGAAGAAAGTGGGAAGCAGGTGAAGAGTTATTCAGTGAAGAGACGGGGAAGGTGGAGAGCTATTTAATGAAACAACATAGGAGAGGTTGACGATGAAGGAGGGCACAGTTGGGAGTTATAAGGTGAGGATGCAGTTGGGAGTTATTAAATGGAAACGGAGAAGATGGGAAGTTACTCTATGAAACGACATAGGAAGATGGGGATGTACTTTGGCGTTGTTTTATTAGACGAGGATGTAGTTGTGAGTTATGAGAAGGTAGAGAAGAGGACGAAGAGTTATTCTGAACGTCGCAAAAGGTGAAGATAGGGCTAGGAGTTGTTTTAAGAGAAGACAAAAAAACAAATGACCCGGTTAAGAGTTATAAGAAGGCAAAGAAGATGGGGGTGCAGTTGGAAAGTTATTTTTAAGGAAAGCCCAATAAACTGGGGATGCAGTTAGTTATTTTATGAGACAACAGAGAATAAAGTGGGTTATTTTTTGAGAAACGTTGGAGGGGGAACGTGAAGGAAAGTGGGACTGCCGGCCGTGCAGGAAAGTAGGATTATCGGCCGTGAAGGAAAGTGGGATTATCGGTCGTTAAAGTGGGATTATCTGCCGTGAAGGCAAGTGGGATTATCGGCCGTCAAGGAGAGTGGAATTATCGGCCGTGAAGGAAAGTGGGATTATCGGCCTTGAAGGAAAGTGGGGTCATCAGCCTTGAGGGAAAGTGGAATGATGTGCTGTGGTGTATGGATTGGAACTGGAGACGAAAGGGGAAGGAGGAAACCTGGAAACTGTAAAGGCTTATCATCAGCCTTACGTCATGAAAGGGAAAGGGGGGTTGAGAACAGGGAACAGTTAACTCCTATAACACTAAAGCGTAATATCAGCACTCTCTTGGTCGGGACAACTCAATTATTCTATTCCACGTAATGCCAGACGGTTTTATTCAGCTGACAATGGCCCGTATTCTCGTCGGGTATGGAAGCTCCCTAATACCTCTTCCTAACCGATTTGTTTTTCGGATATGGCTGGCTAGTATCGTTCTTTACGTTTATGCGAGGATGGTATTAGAGTGATTTAAGTAACACAGAAGAGCACGGCAAGGTGTGATAAGCAAAATAAACCGCTTAGGAAGAGGTTCTGGGAGCTTCCTTAATAGGCGAGAATACGAACTAGTGCATCACAGGAGCTTATAATGTTATGGTGGTACCATTCTTAACTGGCGGTTTGGGTGGGGCACCAACCTCTGTACAGTGGTGCCACGTTTTCCATACCCACGATGCCTCTCTCTCTCTCTCTCTCTCTCTCTCTCTCTCTCTCTCTCTCTTGGGGGGAGATGTGCGTCACCCTTGGAATTTAGTTTGTTTTATGAGTGACATAAACTTGTGCTTTCATTTCTTTATTTATTAGGTACTATTAATGCTGGTATCTCCTAACCCTCTCATGGTCGGGACAACATTTAAATAGTACTGAATTTCAGGTAGCGTCAGACGCTTTTATTCAGCTGTTAGTGGAACTTCAGAGACTTGAGTGTGTTCGTGCTGCCTTCAGAGAGCAACATAGGACTTTCTGGGAACCTCCTGCTTTGAAGTGGTTAATATTTTACGTCATCTCCTTTATCGCGGAAAATCTCACCGGCGACAACACCAGTCTGGAGAACACAGCCACACACACACACACACACACACACACACACACACACACACACACAACTTTTTTTTTAGGAAGGCTACACATGGATATTTCCTTCAGTTATGGCCACCACTCTTCTTGCTATCTGAGGAAAACTTTGGCCCATTCCATTCGGGGTCGTATTTTATTTCACCCACGCGCTGGAGTACAGGGATGATTTTGGTCTTGCGTGTGTGTGTGTGTAAAAGAGAGAGAGAGAGGACATTATATTCAAACATCTTCCATCCGCCTGGGACCAAGCTTAGTGGAGAGGTTGAGGGTCACGCATGCATGGAACTTCGATTTTCAGAACAATAGGTCAAAGGTCAAGGTCAGAAGTCAAGGTCAACACAAACAATTTTAATGCGGATTGGACCAAACTTGGGTGAAATGCTGAGGGTTAGGGGAGGATGAACAGCTTTTATTTTGAGAACAGTGAAAAGACAAGGTCACATTACAGTATGAGGTCATAGGTTCGACCTTTTGACCAATTATAGGGCGCTGGTGTGGCACGTGGTGGGTATTCGCTCTTCAGTTTTATTTTCATCTCCAGGTGGTATTATTAAACTATTCAGAATTATTTACCAGACACCTTGTTTTCGTACTCCCGCGTATCTGACATTTACTTCGTCTTTATCAGTCCAAAGTGTCCACCCTGGCTCTCCTCGCTCGTGCTTCCTCTCCATGCTCATCGTAACTCTCCTCACCCATCCTGTCTTTCCTCACCCTCTTTACCTTCTCACTCACTCTGTCTCCCCTAATCACTATGGCTGTCCTAAACCACCATGTCTACCTTCACTCACCCTGTCTACTTGTCATTGCTGTTCCGACACCATTTCTCTTCTTTTTGCTTACACTCTGCCTCACTTATCCTGCCTTTCCTTACCCACCATGCTCTATCCCCACTCATTGCCGGAGCCTGCTAGCGGTAGGGGCCAGCCCTTTTAGTTATTAGTCAAGTCACTCGTTGTAACCAGGAGAGAATTGGTCTCAATTGGAGCCCCCTGAACCTCTCCAGCAGTCATCCCTGTGTCTGCCCGGATGCTAGGCAATGATTCCCAGAGATTTGAGTCATACAAAGATTCTTAACTTGAAAATATTGATAAATGCTTCAAGATTCTTTATTAATACAAGTTTTAAAAACAACTAGAATTTCCCATGCAGGATCGTATGTGAATTTTAATCCAAGAGCCGTCAGTGGTCCGGTAATAAATATCTTGGCTGTTCTAGTTAACTGCTCTTTACCTACTGACTTTACCGTATATTTTCTTACTCATCATGTCTCTTATCTTTCACCCTGCCTCTTATTATTTCACCCTGCCTTTTGTCATTCACCTTGCCTCTTATTATTTCACCCTGCCTCTTGTCATCCACCCTGCCTCATTATTTTCATCTAAACTCTTATTATTCTCTCTGTCTTCTGTCATCCGCCCTGCCTCTTATTATTCACCCTGCCTCTTTTTCACACTGCCTCTTATTAACCTTTCCTCTTAGTATTCACCCTGCCTCTTATTATTCACTCTCTCATATTATTCACCCTAACTTCTGTTATTCACTTGCCTCTTTCCCTTTTACTCTGGTCCACAGTATGCGGTGTCCTAAGTCACCCACCCTCTCCACCGTGTCCCGTAGTTCACCCTGTTTCTCTACTTATTTTGACTTATTTTTCCTCTGTGTTTTTTTCTCCCCTGCTCTAGACACAAACAGACGTACATTTTACCCTGCCTTACCTTCCCTGCCTCACTTTCGGCCTTGTCTA
Organism: Coenobita brevimanus; assembly: GCF_032717465.1. Taxonomy (NCBI): domain Eukaryota; kingdom Metazoa; phylum Arthropoda; class Malacostraca; order Decapoda; family Coenobitidae; genus Coenobita; species Coenobita brevimanus. Next base: position 12,808,973 of record NC_136976.1, on the reverse strand, counting down.
TCTGCCTGTCTAACTTCAGCTGTCGTTGCGCCCTCTGACACGGAACGAGAGGGGCGATTCAGAAGGATGAGAATTGATTGATGGGATCAGGTAGGAACTGGAGGCAAGTTAGGAAGGAGGAGAAGTGGCTTTGGAGGGGAAGGAGACGGAAGGGTTTGATGGGGAGATGAACGAAGGGAAGATAAAGAAGAGAGAGAGATATAAATGACAATACAAATAAGGGAAGAGGCGAGAGAGGTAATGGTTGGAGATGAGAGGTTGTTTTTGTTGTGCAACCCCAGTTTGTTTGATCGAGCAGACCCAACAACTGCAGGCAAGCCGTCAGGGCCGACCCGTACATTCCGTACAATGAACTGATGTTCCCTTGCGATGGACAGCAAGCCCCTCACCACAGCGAGGCATAGGGATAAGTGTGGAGGTTTGGTTCCTGAATGGACGCTGCATGTGCTTCGGCACACCCACTTAACACGGGCGCCATAGTAGGCTCCAGATCACCCCGTTATTTGGTTAAATGGTCACCACCCAGCGCTGTAAATAGTTTCCAAAGTTACAGGAAACCATCTGACTTACCTCTCTGAAAGCCACCTGAAGTAGAAAGAAGAGTAATAAAAAGGCGACTGGAAGGATGGGAGGAAATAGAAAGAGACGAACGTAGAAAAAGAAAAGGAATTATATAAGTGAAATAAGAAGTAGGGAGCACTACATCACGTGAGAGGATGATGACACCAAAAAGAGAGGTAAGATAGATATGTGAAAAAAAGTGGGAATGATATATATAAGCGGGCGAACCAAAAATTAGCCACAGTGATTTTTATCCTTGTATTCGTGTTGACTAAATTGTTTGACAGTTGCATCGGTAGGTATAAACCCAAACTCTCAGCCCATGTGATGCAGTGTCAACCTTGAGTGGTGAGCTGTAGTGTCTGCCCATAGAAGAGCAATGTACCATGAGTCAGAAGAACAGCGTACCATGAGTCAGAGGAGCAGTGTACCATGAGTCGGAAGAGCAGTGTACCATGAGGCAGAGGAGCAGTGTGTACCATGAGTCAGAAGCGCAGTGTACCGTGAGTCAGAAGAGCATTGTACCATGAGTCAGAGGAGCAGTGTACTATGAGTCAGAAGAGCAGTGTACCATGAGTCATTTTCAGTGGACTGTAGGAGCATCGGAGCAGAAACCCGTCTAGTAACACACAACGAGAACAGTGCCTTGCCAGAGTGGAATGTGTACAATTGGATTACCTTGTTCAGAATTGGTCCCATATTTTTCATTGAGTAAGGCCCACATTCTATTCGGGTAAGGAGACTCCCTAGCACCTATTCCATAGCGATTAATGTTTGGATATATCGTGTTAATAGCCTTTGTACGTTAAGTATGCAAAGTATGGCGATGTTTGATATATATATAACAGATTAGGACAGTAAGACTTAATAAACCAAGCAATTTGCTTAGGAAGAGTTGTTAGGGAGCTCATACTTAGTACAGACAGACAGCGGATGAGACATTAACTCGGTGAAGGAAATAATATCAGGTAATTTCCTTGTAACAGTAGCTGATTACTGCTGTCAACCTCGTATGATATATAATGATTCAAAGAGACGACAAGCAGATATGACAAGTGTAACGAATGCGAGAAGGATGAAGAGTGAAGGCAAGAGGACATGAGAGAGAGAGAGAGAGAGAGAGAGAGAGAGAGAGAGAAAGAGAGAGAGAGAGAGAGAGAGAGATTTTTGTTTTAATTAATTTATTACGCTCATAGAGCGACAAACCTAGTACAGTCCTCAGTCTCTAATCATACA
>NC_136976.1:12792176-12802176 GCF_032717465.1 Coenobita brevimanus | reverse complement strand
CTTTATACAGCCGTATGACATAAACCGTAAATTAAGAAGCATTGAAATTAGGATAACTACAGCAACATCATCATCAACATCAACAACAGCTACAACAACAATTATTTTTTTTAATATTATTATTATTATTATTATTATTATTGTTGTTGTTATCATAATGAATGCAGTTGCACTCACCGTGAAATCACTATCACCTGTATATGGGAAATTTTTGTAAGCAATGTACAGAGTTTGCTAAAAGTAGGCACGCAGCAGCACTCTGTCTTCTTCTCAGTTAGGGCATTGTCGTCACTTTCTTCACTGACACATCGTATCTGAGACACTCTTATATCAGCAGAGAAACGAAAACCAACTACTCTCACCTAAGGAACAGTAGCGGGCAGAGGGAAGTGGAGAAGGAAAATTTTACAAATCTGAAAGCTTTTGTCCTGACTGAATACGTAAGATAACAAGACATTTAGTTGGCGAGATTAATTTAATTTTACACTTGCCCCGTGATATTGCTTTTTTGGAAGAACATTGCAGTATGTCATTGACCTTCTTCATACTGGAGGTAACTTAAAATCTGATTATGATAACTTCCTTCATTTACATTCATATTTCAGTTACTGTATCTACAGGGATGCAGTGCCGTATTTAAAGTTGCAGGAACACTCAAAAGACTGACGTAATTTTGCTTGTTGAATCGCAGTATCTATCAGCCAATAATATCCATCTATCTGTCTGTGTCTGTTTATCAGTCAGTCTATCAATGTTTATCTGTCTGTCTATGTGTATCTGTGTCTTTATGTCTATCGATATCTATAAGTGTATCTATATATTTATCAACCTGTGTTCGGTGTGTGTGTGTGTGTATATATATATATATATATATATATATATATATATATATATATATATATATATATATATATATATATATATATATATATATATCGTAGATTAATGTTGTACATTACGAATTACAAACGTCACTCATACTTTGACAATAAACAGTTTAATTCTCTCATTAAATTATTAGTAATAGAAACATTTTTCGAGATGGCTCATCATATTTTAGGAAATGGAGCTGAGCCGCCAATGAGTTCCTGTAGCTATCTGTACACACAGTCCAGGGCTCTTGCTAACTGCCGTTGTTTGCGAGCCATTTGGCTCCTAAGGTTTCAGATTTACGAGCCGAATAAATTATTAGTAGCCAAACTGACTACGAGCCGAAATATTTTACGAGCAATAAATATATTTATTTATTTACACATGGTGATGATTAGAATCATATAATGATGTTCTAAACATTCACAATGGCGACAAGAAAGACTTCATAATCGATCGCAAAATAATTTTTTGTTCATTTACGTGAGATTTACTTATTTTGTAGTTTACTGGGTTTTGAAGTGGATGTATTTTCTCCTTGCCAAAAGGCGACTTGCATGTAAAATTTGTTCGCTGAAGGGAAAAAATACTCGCATTTGCGAGCTGTGGCTCGCCAAACAAGAGCCCTGCAGTCATGTCTTGCCCGAAAGTAACCAAAGAATTTATCGTATATAAAATTATATGAGACATTTTTATAGATCTATTTGCAGCTGTGTTAGAACTGACTGAATTGGAAATCTTCGTAATGTGGTACTTATATTATTATAATCGTGGTTAATCGTAACCATACTATTGAAATACTGGATGCTATTTCCCAAAATGGCAGGACTGGATAGGATTGAACCTGAAGTGGGCTGTTTAGGCCCATTTGAATGTGAAGGTCCTGACTGCGTTATTTGACACGAATGACCCTAAAGAAACCTGAACGAACCTAATGTGAAGGAATCAGAGTTATCTAACTTGGCCTGAAGTAATCTGATATGGCGTGACTTGACCAAAAATTAATGACTGGACCCGAAATCCATCAGTGCGCCTGACTGGAGCTGATGGTCAGGAGTGGAAATTATTCGTCCCGAAGTGCTCTAACTGGTGCAAACGGGGTGGGAATGAATCTAAATCAGTACGACATGAAACGCCCTGCTGATGGTCGGGACAACTTTAGTACCCTATTTATTTCCAGCAAAGCCCAGACGATTTTATTCAGCTAAGTGTGAGCATACGAGTCACGGGGTGTTAATCATGTATCAACAATTACTTTAAGGCCAGGGTAATTCTAATATCCTTTTCCAGTTAACGCTAATTGGTTTTGTTACGTTTAGAGTGAGTCACTGAGCATCAGTAACCCTCTTATGGTAACAACAACACTAGTACTGTATTATTTGACACCATTAACCCTCTTATGGTGACAACAACACTAGTACTGTATTATTTGACACCATTAACCCTCTTATTGTGACAACACTGGTACTGTATTAATTGTCACCATTAACCCCTTTTATGGTGACAACAACACTAGTACTGTATTATTTGTCACCATTAACCCTCTTATGGTGACAATAACTCTAGTACTGTATTATTTGACACCATTAACTCTCGTATGGTGACAGCAACATTCGTACTGTATTAATTGACACCATGAACCCCCTTATGGTGACAACACTAGCACTGTATTATCAGAAATGCCGTCACATGATTCTATTCAGCAGAGACTCAGTCCTAGCAGCCTGAGAGAGTTAAGGTATACGAAGAACTCGCTTTACCACCTGTCCGATATGTCCCTCTTGAGCTAAATAAAACTATGTGGCGGTAGCAGTAATGAAGCAGAAAAGCCATCTTTGTGTGAAGCCCTTCAATCCGATATTTCCGAAAACCGTAATAGTCTATTGGTAACCTGAATTAAAAAAAAAAAAAAAAAAAAAAGTGCTGTTAATGGGGCTGAGGGAACAGCAATTCTAAAGTTTTCGGCCCGATGCCTCTCAAATAAAATCAACTGCCTTTACTAAGAATAAAGCAAAAAGAGTGATAATCGCAGTGAAAGGTTAACAGATTATAGAGGGCATAATTTTATTTACTGGAATGATTTAGTATAGTTTTTAACCCTTTAAGTCCGATATGGTGTGAATAAAATCGTCTTTCAGTACCAAGAATGTAAGAAAAAACAGCTTTGATTTTACAGATTATGAGTAAATTGATATTCTGATACTTTCCCTCCGCAGTGTGCCGAGTAAAATTGAAAATAAAAATAAAAAGAAAAGAAAGGAAGGCAAAGAAAATAAAAAAGAAAATCATCGTGAAGGGACAAAGTGCTCGTGGGCCCTTTGGGGCCCTTCTTTTTTGCTCCTGCGGAGTGGCCCTCGCGCTGCTATACAGTATTTTAGTTATATCTGTGGGCAAAAAATTCTACGGGGATCCTATGCCGGGCGCCGGGAGAGGGTTTTTTTTGGTCATAAATGGTAGATCGCTCAGTAAATATAGTAAAAGTTTTTCAATCGTGATGCAGGACCAAGTTTTTTTCACATCAGCTTGAATTTTTTTGCGATTTTTTGTGCCAATTTTGGTGCGATTTGAATATGTAGTTTGGGCTGCCTAATATACACCCACACACCCACCCACACACACACACACACACACACACACACGCACACACGCACACACACACACGCACACACGGCTAGTGCTATAGTATATTAGAATAGAGAGAGTTTCTAGCTTCTAGCCTAGCCTAATCCTAACCTAACCCAACCCAACCCGAGATATTCCCCTAATAAACCCGTCCAGTGGTAGGAAGAGTACAGAAAAAAAACCTGCTGATGGTGAAGTGGGTGAACTGTTTGTTGATCCAGGGAAGTATCATGTAGCGGCCGCGCACTGTGTTGTTATAAATACACCAGAAACCTAACACTGAGCTGGCAGTGCTCCATATCAATTTATCTGTTGTGGGTTTTTCTATGAGAGCCGTTGAGTGCTTGGGTGTCATGCTTGTGGCGGTATGTGAAGTGATCAGGAATTATCTCAAGTTATTTTGTTCTAACACACAGACACACGGGTTGGAGTGTAACCTTACCCCGTGCCCTTAACATTTTACTGATTATTTTCCAAAGCGCTGCCCCACTTTGTTCATAGTTCACCTTCCACCAAGTTTAGTCTAAATCGGAAAAGTTTTGATTAGAAAGCTTACCTTGCTGGATGTAGTACAAACTTTGACCTTCAATCGATTGTTCTCAAGAACTTTAACAAATTTGAGTTAAAATAGGATAAGAACTTTTTACGGGGTTATTTTATTCCACACACACACACACACACGCGCGCGCGCGGACATCCAGTAAAAACAAAACCCGGCACCCACTTGCAAGAGTGTATACAAAAACGATGCTTGATGTTTCTCAGTATTAAATACAAAAACTGAATGTGGGTTATTTCTAGCAGAAAAATGTTTTAGTCATAAGAAATGTCATTCATAGTGTTCCGAAATGCACCGGCAAGTTACAGTGACTTATTCATGTTTCTGGAATTTATTAAGCAATTAGAATAATGGCAAAATAAACAGAAAAGGTAGCATTATAGCAAATACTCGTAAGGCAAAATAATACGGACTGATTCTATGTGCAAATGCAGAATATAAAATGAATGTTAACTTTTACGGCAACTGCAAGAAAGCTAAATGCAAGATATTTCACAATGTAAAACACCAACCAATTTTTGTCACTTTAACACGCAATCCAAGTTTACCGAAGAGAGTATATATGTTTAGTGGAGTTATATTGGCTCCCTGAATATTTGTCATGACCGTGTGGCCAGCATGCAATAATCCCCTTTCTTAGCAGGGAATTGCCACCACCCAGTTCAGTTTATGTTCCCAGTGTGTTGAAATTACTGCTCATTAACCCCCTCGTACCCGGAGCCATTCTAACAGCGTATTCACAGAAGCATGATGGCAGAGGACAGGGTGACGCATGAAGGCAATTTGTTCACGTGGCCGTCCCCTTCCAGGATTAAGGCGTTTAGCTGTGCACAAGATATTTTAACTGTAACGCCAGATGATATTAAATGACCGAAATTGGAGTACTGCAAGAATCTAAAAGCCGCTAGTCCTGTCACCATTAACCATCACATACTCGGGACAACTTTAGATTACATTCATGCTCACTTCGGATGAGTTTATTCTGCTCAAGAGTAAGTCCCAAGATCTAAAGAGTTGTAATATTATATTTACTCCCACTTGGTCATATCCTCCGTCTAATGTTACATTATTTTATTAATTTGCTGTTGGTCCTTTCCATATCACTTTTATTATTGTTATTTTCATCGTCATCATCATGATTATTATCACATAAACCGCGCATGTAGTTACCACAACAAAGGGGTAAAAATGAGGCTGATCATTAGCTAGCAGGAAACGAGAGTAATATTTACACGGCAACATTTGCATTATATAACCCACATTAAGCCGCGCCATCCCACCCCACAGTATTCATACATACACATACATATATACACCCTACACCCCCCTTTACACAGATACCCTTCTTCCCTGTCGCTGTTCCCCACATTAATACTTCGCACTTCTCCCCTCCCCCTTCCTGTCCCCAACCACTTTAGTTAATGACCCCCTTCCTCCATTCCCGTATCCACTAGTTTCCCTCTTCCCCCCTCCCTCCATTTCTCTACCCCATTCCTTCTCCCTGCTCCCTCTCCCCTTTCCCTTCCCCCACACTCTACAAGCCCCATACCCGTCCCATCCAACTCTTCTTGAAACTCATTCAACACCATTTTTACCCGCCCAGATCTTTTCTCTTGAGCTCCTCTTCCCACTTGTCAGCCCACTGCCTCCTAAATCTCAAAACAGAATTGCTCAGTATTATAGTATTAGCATCTCCCGCTACCCCGATCCACGCAAAAAGCAGCAACAGTTCTCGCCAGATCATACTTTTTCTTCATAACCAAGCATCCAAAATATTGCATATAATCTATTTGAGAACAGAATATTTTGGTCTACTCTCAATTCCTTCAACAGCAACCCAACAGTTCAATATACCCATTCCTCCAATAACATCCTCAGATAAAAACATTGTAAATGACCCCTACGGAAATCTAACATTTTTTGCCGCAAACCTCCGCGTCCATATGGAATTCCTATGAATTTTGACAAAAAATGGTTCCCTTAGAACTTTCCCTGTTCTAGCTTACATTGTTCAGACTATTATCCTAAGTACGTTTTCATTCCCTAATTCATAGGAAAGAAGTCAACATCTACCCATTTCAAAAGAGGGGAAGTTCATAGACCTGTAGCTATCGCATCTTCTTTTGATAAAAGTATTTGATATTGTAATTAATAAGCACATAATATTAGACATCTTGAGTCCAACAGTTTAATTAGTGACAGACAATATAGTTTTGGCCACGCAAGCCAGTGTAGACATAGTCTTATATACTCGTAGAATCAGTTAGTGAACCAACATTGTGAGACCGAGGCAGCTTCCCTTGATACTGTATTTCTTAAGTCTTTGACAGGTGCGTTCGGAACCTTTTCCCGTCATCAGCACCCTCTTGGCATGGCCTCCTATATTTTGTTTCATTGATTTCCTCATATCTCTGCATTAGAAAGATAAGAGTAAATGCTGGTGTACCATAAGGATCAGTTCTGGCTCCAGCTTTATTCCTCATTCATATTTATGATCTTTTGTCTGTCGCCCATAATCCCCTTCAAACACTCGCAGATGACTCAATGCTTCACAATTTCTTCATTATTAACCACCAGCTCACAAAAGTTTGATAGCTATGACTCCTGAAGCACTGCACAGCAATCTCCATAACTCAAGACTTATCTAAGATCACCGAATGGGGGCAAAATAACGTTGTCTCATTATATGTTGGAAAAACCTAGTACATCCCGTCTCTCAATAGATAGATATTGCCTGATTTCTACATTACCTTCAATTTAGCCAACATTCCTATTTTCTATAGTATTAAAATTCTTGGTTTTTCACTAAAAAGTACCCTCAGCTAGACCCTCTCTCACATTAATCACTTACTAAAACCGTCTTCATAGAAACCTGTATTATTGTACAGGAGGCTGTAACTTCTTCACTAACCAGCAACTAGCTACGAGTGTAATTTACATTAGTCATGTGCGTTCTGAGTTCGAATATCGCTTACCATTGTGGAGTGGATGTGGAGAGATTGCCCAAAATCCTGAAAGAACTAGACAAAATTCGTAAAGGAATAAGAATAACTTATAACCCACGAATGAACGTTATCCCATCTGCGAGTGAAAGAGGAATATTGCCTCTCTTGCACAGTTATACAGATACTTTTATAGCCAAATCATTAGATGAAGTAGCATCCATTGCGCAGCGTCTCCATTCACTTTCTCCCATGCTACACGGGCAACTGGTAGCGCTCATGACTTGAACGACACCACCATATTGCAGAACATCTCCCTATCAGAATGCATTTACTCCCCCAGGCCACTTCTCTGGAATTCGCTTCCCTTAGAAGAATTTCTCCCCGAACTTCAACTGCCACAGCAGTTCAATCCCAACTGTAATAGATTATAAGTTATGAATGGAGGACACTAAGCTTGTAGTCACTTGTGTATGGATTTTTTTGTTGTTGTTTTTCCTTTCTGTGTTCATCTCCTTAAAAAAAAAATCCACTTTCAGGAGCCTCACGTAATACAAATGTACGGTGATAGAACGAGTAAAATGTAAAATTACATCATCGTTGTGATAAGATTACTGACTCGTAGCACTAACAGATGCTCGTCAGAATCAATATTGTGTCCATGAAAAAATACATTCATTAGATTTGTGGTTCATGAAAAGAGAAATGAAGGGAAGTAAAACAGTAGGTGGGAATGGAAGAGGGGAAACAGGGGTGCGGATTCTGAAAGCGAAATCCAATTTGCAATAAAAAATCGTAATCTCTTGGGCAGGAGGGCTGGTGATGGCGTGGAAGGGTGTTACTGCCGGACATCATCACCCCCATCAGGCCTGCCATCATAATGCTTGTCAAACTTTTTTATTTGGGGGGGTGGGGGAAGCTTTTTTTTTTTTTTTTTTTTTTTTTTTTTTTTTTTTGACGGTATCCTGGGTCAAAGTAGAGGCTTAACTTTGCGTGCTTACAGGTCTGGGGAGAAAATTAAAAAAAGAAAGAAGAAGAAATGTGTTTGGTCTTCCTTTTTCAGAAAAAAGTTGAGCGTGTTTCCCATTAAAGGAGAACCTTATTTATAGTGAAAAAAGTGTGAGGTCCCTCTTCAGGTAGTCTAGGATTTAACTCTCTCTCTCTCAAGACGCGTGAAACAAGCCCCGCTGCCTCTTTCGCAGAGTAACAGCAATGGGATTATTAAGGGCCTAAACTCTCCTTCAGAAAATATCAATCAACATGAAATTGAAACTGGCCCATTTGGAGGATCCTATTCCGACCAACTGCTGCCAAGTTTCTTATCTCTTAAAATCAGTTTTGGCCATGCTACACACACACACACACACACACACACACACACACAGCTCACTAGTCTGCATAAATATGGTTCACTGTCTACAGGTGGAAGCCTGTTCCTGTGTTATCTCCGTACGTAAAGATCTGATGTACTCCATTTCCCCACTCCTTTCCATCACTAGCTTCACTCTCTCCTTTCCACAATTCTTCTCTCTCTCTCTCGTACCCCATCCTACCATGGGAACCATTACGCACCCGTGTCAATTCAAAAGTGGTTCTGACTTCTCACACTTAGATAATTCTCTGCCCTTGCACCTGTTTCAGTATCACCATAAAGCTCCTTACAGTATTCAGTAGTTTCCAGTTCACACCACAGTACCCAGTCATACATAATATCCTCCATAATCCTTCTGTATTCACTTTGTCAAATGCATTTTTCGATCTGATTCACGTGTTGTACATAAAATCTTTCACAATCCACTTTGTATTCACTTGTCATACGCATTTTCCCGATTCGTGTGTTACGTACAAAAGAGGCCACAAATGTTGCATAAATTGATACACTGTGATTTACATAACAGTCTGAAATATTGAGATAATCGATTGTGACAAGTGGAAATGTTGGAGTAGGACGTGAGGTTAGAGCTTGATTTCCCCCCTAAAGCTTTCGGGCTACACAGAACTCCAAGCTCTCTGAAGTTGGGTTCTGTGTAGCCCAAAGCGCTAGAGAAAATAAAAGAATAACGCCTCCCTAACCTGTGCCTCTTTCCCGCCCAACATTTCCAGTCTGGGACATCTTAATTTGGTTGCCACAAAGAGAAGCTAAGGTTTGGGGTTGCATATTAAGAGGGGCTTAGGTTGGGGGAGTATATGTCGACCCAGGGACTATTTTACTAACGATAACGTCTATATCACCTTTTGCATTTTGCTACAACCAGACGATTTCCGCAGCTTGGAAGTAAAGATTACGGACTAGAGTTCGGAAAAAAATATAGTTATAAAAGTCTCCATTTAACTCCCTACGTGGCGAGAAGGCCCGAATTTTCCGTGCATGCCAGGCCGACGCCGGACCATTTTTTGAAGTTTCGAAGAATTGATTTTTTTGTCTTGCCATATTGAAGAGATAGTTCAGATGCACCTAACAGTGCAAAATCCACCTTCCTAGACGCATTTTATGGCTTGCAATGGAACGAGTAATTTGCAGAAATATACGGGCAACCGATATCGCCGCTCAGGAGCGCTGCCGCAAGCCAACTGGGCAGTTGTATTTTTTTTTTTTTTTTACCTCCCAAAACAATACGAATGGCGCTGAAATGTTGTGCATATAAAAATTGTATGATGATATCGAATGATTACAGTACATAATCTGTTACGAATGGCTGGAAACAAAAATTTTATGAATACTTTTTCACCATTTTGATATAAAATGTGTTTATGGTAGTTTCAGGTTATTTTTTATGTTATCGTTGTGTCCATGCTTGGAAAAGGGAGCGAAAGAGTTGAATTTTCGGTCCTAAATGAAAAAAACTGCACGTCCTCCAAGTTTAACTGCCACAAGAGAATAAAGTGGAGGGTCGAATCCGACTAGCAATGCGGAAATTGAGTCGCAACTTCGAGCTTCCTTACCACGAGAATAGCTAAAAATAGAATCATAATGCAGTTTCAGAAGTCTAAATATTACGAATACAGA
>NC_136976.1:12685389-12792076 GCF_032717465.1 Coenobita brevimanus | reverse complement strand
AATGAAGATTCGTGTGCACGAGTTTTGGCCGCGAGTGAACCAACGGATGCGTGAGTATTTATAACGTGTTATTTGTAAGTAATGTTGTGTGTGTGTGTGTGTTAACAAAGTGCCACGGTTTATATCCGATATTAACCAAAGTTGGTGGTAGGCTCAATAACTGACATCGAGGAGAACTGTTGTTTTGGAGAACAACAGGTCAAAATTCAAGGTGGTAGGTCAGGTGGAAATGTTGAATTAATAAGATTAACAATTTTTTTCCTAGTTGAGACCAGACTTGTGCAGGTAAAGTTGGGATTAAGGCTTGAAAAGATTTGAAAGCATTTAAAGGCCAAGGTGACAAAGTCAAGTATGATACGTGTATGTGAGTGTTGAATAAAGCACATTTTCAATCGGCCTTAAGCTGATCTGGGTTGAAGGTTGAAACCAAGCAAGAAGTAACCTATTGTTTTTAGAACAACAGGTCAACAGCCGAGGTCACACGCAAAAGGTTAACTTTATTATCAATTTCGATCAAATTTTGAGAATGACTGGAGAACAGGAGCAGAAATACAAGGATTCAATTTTGAAAACTCTGAATCAAAGATCAAGTTCGCAGGAAAAGATCCGTCCAAGATCTGAGGCAAGATCAACTCAAACAGTGATGGAAAGGTTAAGGATGAAATAAGAACGAAGGGGTTCAATTTTAAGAAAAAGCAATCAGTGAAACATCAAGGTCACAGGGTGAGGTGAAAATTCGACATTGTGTGTTTCTGTGTGAGGGAAAATAACTAAAACAGTTTTGACTTGATCTGGATCTTAACAGTTGATAGATCAAGTTGAGGATTACAAATACTCCTACAAATACCAATACACTAGTTCTACATGGTTCACTTCTACCATCCATATTCAGTGTGGATGGTGGGTATTGATGCCAAAGTGGTAGTATATCAGGAATAAGTGGTACGTCGGAAGACTACCATATTCAGGGAGCTGGTTGTCGCAGGTATGCTCGGAAGCAGAAAACCTTTATTTTCGTTTTTGTGATATTTTGCAAACTCCTTCCATTGTTTCTCTATGAACACAGCCAGGATTTTTGTCCGACTATAGGAGTTTCCAGAACCACAGGTTAGAACATGAAGTACGTACTGATTTTAACCCATTTGTTGAACGATACACTGGCATTTTCTTATCCATCATGGTGCAACTCAGCATGCCAACATCATTCCATCATACTACTGTTCTCTCATTTCACTGCCATTTTCAGGAAATATCTGAACTTCCGCGTGCAATACACAGACACATTTATAGACACGAGAAAGCTAATATATTAAACATGGGTAACAAATTTTATTGATGGGGCTGAAACACGGAAATAAAACACTGTTCTTTTCTCTATATTCACTCACCAAACCCAATCACTCTTGGACATTTAATATCGGTATCATTTCTTGTAGGTTCCCACATCAAAATTTTAATCCACACTAAGAGAAGATATGGTTGTTAAATAAATTATATATATATATATATATATATATATATATATATATATATATATACATATATCCCGGGGCTAGGAAAGTTGGTCCTGGCATTTAAGATGAGTGACCAGCCTCACTCATCCCAGAGTGGCATTACATGAAGTACAATAGAGCCCAACCACCCCTTGGATATAAATCTTCACCGGCTCAATCCGACCTGGAGCACTTTTATTACCACTAAACCACCAGGAGCCAAATTTGGTTGTATGGTTACCCTCCAGCGTAATGTAAATGGTCTTCTAGTGTACAGAGGAGCAACACATTTGGCTTGTCACTCACTGTACAGTCACCTGCAGCAGGCAGAAGGAAGAGGAAAGAATGAAGGAAAGAAAGACACAAGAGAGAGTGGAAAAGTCACCCGCAGGCAGAAGAAGAGAGGAAAGAATGAAGGGAGGAAAGAATAGACAGGAAAGAAAGACAGAAGAGGATGGATGGAAAGAAGGATGAATGGAGAGGAAAGGGCTGACACCCAAGACAGCGCTACATCGAGTGGATGGTGAGCGCCCACAAGATTACCACAAATATATATATATATATATATATATATATATATATATATATATATATATATATATATATATATATATATATATACCTGTATCTACACTGACACCGCTAGGCTGATCATCACAAGAAGTTGTTAGTATGCTTTCACATAAGATATTCACAGGCATCTGACGTATAAAATACATTCCTGCCAGTGTTCTGCCGATTTCTTAAAAAAAAAAAAAAAAAAAAAAAAAAAAAAGTGCTTTATGAGTGACATAAATGGTTTCAGAGCTTTCTATTGTAAATGAACAGTCACACACACACACACACACACACACACACACATACACACACACGGGAAGTGGCGGGCGGGAGAGGAACACCTGTGTGTCACGCGAATGCAGTGGCCCACCACATGTGAAGGTGGCCCACGTGGATATTTAAAGAGGCGCCCGTGAGATCAGCCCCGCCATGAGTCGAGGCCTGGTGTTCTGGTGGCGGTGATTAAGGCGGTAAGAAGGGCTGAGGGTGTGGATGCGGGAGCTTGCGTGAACGGAAGGAACTGCTGCTTTCCTGATGAAGCCGGCTGACATAAGGACCCCTTCTACACGCTCTCCGCACGCAGCCGAGCTATTCGTGTCACGTGCAGGCACTGCCACTAAGTAGTGGTGATGGCCTCGGGACTCTGAGTGTCTGGTCTTTCTGAATCCCACGTTATTTCTTTCACGAGGCTAGTCTGTGTCCCTTGTCCGAAACTTACTTTGATGACGCCTTTCCTTTTTATTTTAAGCTCTTTTTCAGACGACTGTTCAGCTCTTTCAGTGTGCAGAGACGCATTACCTGCGTGTGAAACTGCGTCAGTGATATATAAGTATCATGCGAAAGATATACTGCAAATTTGTTGAAAATCTTTAGAACAGAGAATGGAGAGACTCTTGACTGACCTGATCATTTCATGAATGTTATTACACCACCGGTCATAGGAATTATAGGAGGTTAAGTATCACCTGTTTGTCTGTTTGTTTGTCCACACGGTATCTAAAAAAGTTATTGATGGATTACAATGCAATTTTTTGTGGATATGTCGGCCAAAGTTAGCCATACATAAAGAGTTGATTTTTCAATTAATTGGTGGTATTCTGAGTTGTCTGGTTTAGGCGCTGGAAGAGGTTTTGTGCTCTAAGTGCGTGTTTGTATTCTTAAGTTTACGTTCTGGAACTTTTAATTTAGCAATGATCTAGAGATTGTTTTAATCATATTTTAAGGATTGATATAGGGATCAGTATGTATTTGCTGATGAGATGAGACAAGTTCTAGCAATTCTGCATGAGTCATAATCGCGATATCAAGTAATAATGTGTAAGTATCTGCGAAGAATTTTCATGCATTGTAGCTGGATGATAATCCTGGGGTAACATTAGCAACTCGATGAAACCTAGTGAAATTCCACCATTACACACTTTTGATATTTATGTAACTGTATTCATGTTATGGCACTGCTACCTTCCCTTCCACTCACTTGATATGCCTGTACTTCCCTTCTGCCTTATTCTCTTATGTTCTTCCATCTAATTTATTCCCCTCTCCTTCACTTCTTGCTTGCTTTTCCATTGCTTCCTCTATTTACCTGCGTCTTCATCTCCTCCAGCACCACTTCCTTCTTCTCCCCTATCACCATTTGCTTTTCTTTCATTTCCCATTTTCCACTGTTTGTTTTTTCCCCTCATATTTTTTCCCTTTCCTGTACCACACATTTTTTCTTCTCTGCTTCTTCATCAACCCGTTGACTGTACTTCCTTTGTTCTTTTCATCCCTTCTCTTGTTTTCCTTCTCTCACCACTACTTCCTTCATTTCCATGTGTACTTGTCCCACAGCTGGGAGCGTTCCTTGTCTCAGTGGAGTAGACAGTGAGCTAGGGCCTAACTGACTGCTGCCTACCTTAAAAGCGCCAGAAGGCTGCACTGCCCCTAAACATCCACACTGTGCAGTCCCCCTCGTGTCTACAGGACACCCTGTAAACTTGTCACATATAGCGCTGTCACGTCACGTCATTATACATTTTTCTAGTTTACTCAGTGCAAATGAGGTAATATGCAGTCCAATGTACAGAATTAGGATCTGCAAGATAGCCCTGAGTTGACAGTCACTACTCTTACTTAAGACCTGTGGGATGGGCCTTGTGGATCACTGAGAGGGTCCCTTGTTAGTGGTGACCACCATCGGGATTTTTTTAATGTACCAGGGGTCACTGTTTCAGGATGAAACTTGCGTACTTGTCTCATGGGAGGGAGTTCCTTATCTCAGTGGAGCGAACGGAGCTAGGGCCCTGACTGACTGCTGCCTACCTCAAAAGCGCCAGGCAAGGATGCTGCACTACTTTGCCCTAAACATCCACACTGTGCAGTGTGTAGTTTCACATGTTATGTCCACAGACTTCCCATAAACTCAATGTACCGGTTTATAATGTCATGCCGTAACTTTATTAGTCTATTTGATTGCTCTCTCTTTCAAGTTACTCAGTCGGGTAAACTGTATAGACAAAGTATTATAGAATGTGACTTTTCCTTTCTAGTTTTTTCCGATGAAATTTCCATGTCCAGTTTTCTTCCATGCTGCATGGTGGTTTTTTCTCACTTTTTCTTGGAGGAGTTTGGTGGTGGGGGTGCCTTTCTATGCCTTTATTATCCTCATCCTTCAGCATGTAGAGTTAGATCTTGTAGTCAGTAGTTTTCTCCTGTAACAAGTAGCCTCGAGGCGACCATAAGGTCTGTTGCTTGTTTGCTTTCCTATGTAATCCTATTCCTTATACTTTCCCATTATTGCCTCTCAATTTCACTTCCCGCCTTTTCTATCATTTTATCTGCCTCTCCACAGCTTCCCCGTTTATCCATTAACTTCCACTTTTATTCTTCTTCCCTCTTCTTTTTCTCACCTCCACCTTTTCTTTTCCGTGCATTTCGCCATCATTTGTTTCCTCCCGCTTCAACCGCGCCCTCGAAAACCCAATCCCAAACGTCCATATACCTCTTCCCTTTGTTATCGCCGCAAACCCATCTTTCTGACGACTCGGCCCACTCCTGTCTATCTTTACCCTCCACTTTTCTGCTTTATCGAGTTCTCCCCTCTCACCTCCTCTTTCCCTTCTGTTATTCCCCCTCCCTGCTCCTCTCTCTCTCTCTTCCTTCTCCGTTAGTTCATCTATTTTTTCCTCTCTTCCTCTTTTCTAATCGTTTTGTCATTAATTCAACCCTTGCTTTTTTAGTCTTCGCTATGTCTTCCTCCTTCCTTGTCCCTCTATTGAACCCCTTCCTGGCTTTGTATATCTAGAATACGCCTACTTTCAACTGTCAATGTTTAACTCTGTTATTTTCAGTTTTATTACTCTGCATTCCTTCTTAGGTGGATTCACTTATGAAGGACCTCGTGGACTAAAGGAAGTGGAGGCAAGCTTTATCAATCCGTCACTGAAGGAGTACAAAGATGATTTTTCTACTCTTTTACCATTTGACACAACCAGACGATTTTTAACCTGCTCGGAACATGTTCTTATTGGGAATGTTTTAAACAGTGTTTGTAATATCTGTCTTCACACTTTTCTTTTCTGTTCATTTTATCGTCCTTGTGTGTTTTTTTTTATATATTCCATAGCAGTCATTTCTGCATGTTACTATGTAGAAAATTGGTCTTCTCCCATACACTGTTTCCCGTTCCTGTTTCCTCTTCTGCCTATACTCTTCCATCCCGATATCGTACTTCTTATCCCCAGTCTCTCACGTAAAGTACTTCCATCATTCGTCCCTACTGATTCTCTCCTGTTTTTCTTCACCTTCACCTTTCTTTTCCTTTTGATTCAGCCATCGCATCTCCTATCTTCACTTCTCTACGTACAAGATGTCCCTTTTTAAGCTCTTTTAATTCTCACTTCACCCTACCTTGCATTTTCTTTCTCAGAATTTCTCGTCATCCTTCCTCCCCTTGCCAAACATACGCAAACAATTTCTGTCTGCTACGAGAATTTTCCTTCTACCCCCACTAAATCCCACAATTCACAACTTACTCCACCCTACTAAACCTTTGCCTCCCCCAAACACATTCCCCACCCCCACAACCAACGACTCTCACACCATATCGCTCCACACCGTACCATTCCTGCGTCTTAAGCCACTCCTTCCCCATACCACTCTTACAACCACGCCCACACTCTACCACTCCCAGCTAACCCTCACCCTGGTTATAACTTGCCTTCTTCTCACATTGTATCCTCGTCATTTTCCCTCCTCTTTTTACTTCATTAATCACATACATATTCACATTATCCCGTACCTTGCTAGGCTCCCATAATGACTTTTGGGCTTTGCAGCTTCCATGCCATCTATTCATCCTCTCCCTCGTCTTCTCCATTCCCTCCCCGTGCTTCTGCAAGCCTACTTCCTCACTCTTCACCCATGTTTATACTCTCTCTCAACTCCTAACTCTCAGTACCTACAGTGCTTTCATTCCCCACCCTACTCTCACTACGCCTTACTCCACCTCTCCTTACTTACAATTCTTCCACTACACTCTCCCACCTCTCACTACTTCCCCTACAATCCTTACCTCTACCGATATTCCTGTACCTACACCATCACTTCTTCACCCTCGCACCTATAACCTTTCTGCTTCTCCCATCTACTGTAAGTTTCACTTCCCTCCTCCAGCTCTCTCTCAGCAGATTTCCCCACCCTGGGTTCCTGGCTCCTCCCCTTTACTTCCCACTCTACACCTCCACTCCTCCCCACCCCACACTCCATTAATCTCACCTACACCTCACCTCTCTCCACCCACACTCCCATTCCCTCTCAGGTACATCCTATTCTTCCTGTCTACAAAGTTCTTGCCTCCAGTTACTTCTTCCCATTAAACCCACTCATACGACCTACAGAGCCCAAAAACCCCCATATACACCGCCCACTACACCTCCGTACACTACCCATTTCACCCCTGCCTATACCACCCACTTCGTTACCACCACCTACACCGCCCACTGAGTGGTAGGGTGGGTGGCGAGCAATCATCCACTTTACTTGATGCAGTGTTGCTCTATTTCTTAGGTGACTAAAATTAAGTGACAAGCTTCGAATCGTCTCCTGTAACTCAGGGAAACCATTTTCCAACGTTGGGTGGTATACTATATAACGTGACAATTGATCGTGGAGCCCATTATGGTTCCCTTGTGAAATGGGTGGGAGCAACGCAAATGCAGCATCTATCCGAAGAACCAAACCATCATTCTCCTTCACGCGCTTTGCCACAGCTTCATGCAAACTCATCTCTAAAAGGAAACATCGCCCGGTTTACTGCACGGGTGGCTTTGTGCAGGGACGAATGCTTGCCTGCTCGTTTTTGAGTCTGCTCATTGGGGGTTGATCTACTACCATTACTACGCCACGCCAAAGTCCACTACCACCACCTTCTAAACTGTCCATTATCACCACCAACAAGTGTGCTTATTACATCCATATACATCGCCTATTACCACCACCTATGCACAAACATTACACGACCTACACCTGCCCACAATCACCCACCTTCTATACTGCTTACATCACACCCATTTGACACACCCTGCCCTTCACACCCACCTCCATCGCCCACCACCCCATCTACACAGCCCAGTAACCCGACAATGACACTTGTGAGCCCACTACCTCACACTTATACCTAGCTCTCACCTGCACACCTACTAGTAACTCGATCTACACCTCCCACTGTCTCCACCTCTCACTAATCTTACAATATTTCTTTTACCTCCATAGCGGCTGCTTCTCACTTCTTATAACATTCCTTCCTGCTACCTATCCCTCCTCCCACTTTACTTTCTTCCAGTCCCCCTTACCTGACAGCTTCCCTCTATCCTCCCACACATATACCCCTGAAACCCCCACCTCCATAACCCTCGCTCCTTATAGCTGTCACCCTTCCTTAATAATCATCCCCCACCTTCTACTACTGTCTACTCCTTCCTCTTCAATCCCACATTTCCTTCATACCAACATCCCTCCTGCTCTTATTATTTTCTTCTCCTATTCTCCTCACCCACAGATACCTTGCCAACACTCTCACAGCTTCCACCAACACTCACTCACCTAAACCTTCCCCACACCTTCCCCCTACACCCACCCACAACTCCTGCCACCAGGGGATAATGGCGCAACATATGAATGTCAAAACAGCTACCATTTTCCCTCTCCAAGGCCTGAGGATTGTCATTGTCTCAGAGGATGATGAAATTGCGACATCTCATCTTCGGGAGGCGAGAGGTGGAAGAGGGAAGAGGGGAGGCTTGGAAGGAAAAAATACCAAAGGGGGGAGGGGTTATTGGAACTCCAGTATTATAGTTACAAATCACAACAGATATAGATAGATAAATAGATAGATAGACAGGCTCTATGTGAGCCTGGGAATGGGAAATGACTCTGCTTTGGCCAAATGTACACTGAGAAAAGCCTGAGCGACAGAGTGTGCCAGTAAGGAGCATGATGCAGTTGAAGTTGTCAGCAATCCACCAATAAACAAAGCCTTAGTGTGACCATACACTCACATACACACACACTCACACACAGGCTTCTAGAACTTTCCACCCACAAGGAACACACGTGACATGTCTCCTGTTTCACCAGAATTTCAGGAAAGAGAGGGGCAGAAAGAAGCTAGCCTTACAAACAGACAGAGTTTAGGGAGAAGGGCTTGGAAGCAACTTGAGAGAGAGGCAGAGAGAGCGAGACAGAGAGATAGCTAGCGGGACTCTACTTATTACCCTCCCGCTCTGTGTGAGACTTGGTTAACAATAGCCTTCCAAGACAAATAAAAATAGTCCCAGATACTTATGTCTTTACCTCTCCTGTCACTACATGACAAATGTAGGAAAGAAAGATTATCTACTTACAAGCCACTCTAATGAGTAAATAAACTGCTCGCCCACAAGTCTAATATATATAAAACTCCACCTACAAATAACCACAAAGGAGTTACAAAGTCTTTTATGACAGAGGGAGGTAGAGTAGTGGATCCGGAAAGATAAATGTAGAGGAGTAAAATGAAACAGAGTCTACATGAGAAATGTACATAACGGTAAAGGAACGGTATACAAGGCGAGGGCTTCGGAAGTGGAAAAGGGGAAGCGTAGGTGAGGGAAGGCTCAGTAGAGAGGGAAATGGGAGGTGGAGGGAGTGAAGGGAAGGGATGGCTTGAAAAGAAGGAAGAGGTCCCAGGGGAAGTAGGAAGAAGAAGAGGATATTATGGAGGTGAAGGAGGAGAGAGATTACAGAAAAGAAAAGGGACTTACGAACAAATGAAGAGGAATGACAGGGAAAAGGAGAGAGTCATTTTGGAGTACAAATGGCAACAAACAACTTTCATACACAAATGGTGTCTTTCTAGGCTTCTGTTTGTTATAGAGAAGACTCTAGACTTATGAATATCTAGATTCGATGAGATGAGTACATAAGGATTTGCAAAGCAAGAAGGTTCCCCCACCCTTCCATCCACCAAACAACATCCAGCTGAAATCAACTGAAAAGTTACCAGAGAAACCACCATGCAGTGTGCAAAGGAAAAGCTCCATAGGGAAATATCAGAGAGGAATTACTGAACAGAGCAAAAACTATATTCATGCAATAACTTACTCTGTAAGAGATAAGTAAACTTATCAGTTAACAACACTGTACTACTTCTGCATTCTCACAATCTCACTATATCAATGAGAGAAAAGTAAGTTAATAGAACTTTGCGTTATTCAGCCATGAACGCACTCAACTGAGAATTCGAAGCCAGATACTTATCCAAACAACTTTTAAAAAGCCATCACTGTGCTGCAGTCTACCACAGTTTATTGTGAAGTACTTATTAACCATCATATTGTCATGTCCCTTAAGTAGGCCTATTTAAGACACTAGAATCAGATCCTCTTGTAGTCTGTACTTTGACAAGTTCAATAGTTTTAATTCTCCTAAATGTTTCCCATATGGTTTGTTCCTTGATCTGATTATCATTTTTGTAACTCTGCTGCATCCTCTTTAATTTCCCCACGTCTATCTATCTATCTATTGCCAGACGCCTCAATCCCGTAAGGGGTGGCCACAAACAATCGCCTCCCATGTCGCCCTGTCCAACGCTATTTCACTGTCTTGCCCCAAGCTCATATCTCCCTCTCTCATAAACCTCTCCATTCCATCCCTCCATCTCATCTTTGGCCTCCCCCCCTCCACCTCACTCGCATACACTCTCCTCGTTAGTCTCTCGCTCTCCATCCCCATGTCCTCCTTCCAATAAGGTGACCAAAACTAAATACGAAACCTCTGATGGGGGCGCACTAAGGAATTATACAAAGTGACATTAACATAATCTGATTTGAATTGCAATGTTCGGCCTATTAATCCAACTTATTAGCTTTCTTTACGGGAAGCTAAAGAAAGATCAAGGAGAGAGAGAGAGAGAGAGATTCTATCCTTTAGCAAAGACAAACAGACAGAATGAAGGGGAGGTGGGGGAGGTACAGGGTAGACTAAAACAGATCCTCGGGGGATGAAACAAAAAGACAAATAGACAGGCAGACAAATAGGATGATGGAGGAGGACAGACGGTGACAGATTAGGCCTGTTGGCTGGATGATCTTTTCCCCTTATCCACGAAATTTGTCCACCACCTCTTTGTCTCAGCTCGGGCGTGTGGGAAAAGTGAGAGACAATGGGAAAGACTGGATATTAACGCTTACGGGTGACGTGATATGTGTCTCGGTTTTCCTCCTGCCTCTTGCTCTTCCTTTCCCTTCGCTGTTTTATTCTTTTTCTTCCTCCTGCTCATTCCTCCCTGTTTTCCCCCTTCCTCTTCCTGCTCCACCTCCAAGTTCTTTCTCTTTTCCTCTTCCTTATGCTCCTTCTAGTGCTGTTCTCCTTCCTTCTCATGTTGATGTTCTTCTCTTCCTGTCTTCATTCTGCTTCTCTTGATGCTGATAATACTTCTCTTCCTTTTTCTTTATCTTTTCATCTTGTTACCAGCCGCGATAGCGAA
The DNA here is from genome assembly GCF_032717465.1 of Coenobita brevimanus. Taxonomy (NCBI): domain Eukaryota; kingdom Metazoa; phylum Arthropoda; class Malacostraca; order Decapoda; family Coenobitidae; genus Coenobita; species Coenobita brevimanus. The sequence goes on along the minus strand of NC_136976.1, from coordinate 12,781,018 downwards.
CCTGGTGTTGTTTTCAATTTGTCTGTCTATCTGTGTGTGTGTATCTGTTAGTACGATAACTTTGCAACCGCTCAAGATATTACCACAAAATGTTACAGGTGTGTAGTAGGGATGAAAATCCCCTACGAGTTCGAAATTGGCGAAAGTAGGTCAAGGTCTGTGTGTCTGCTAGCAGGATAACTTCGCAACCGCTCAAGATATCACCACAAAATGTTACAGGTGTGTAGTAGGGATGAAACTACAATTCAAAATAGGTGAAAGTAGATCAAATTCATATTCCGGGCCGCGCTAGCTATGTATCGGCTCGCGGCTGGTGTGATTCACTCCTCTGGGGAGGCCTCTAGTATTGTTCTTGTTAATTTTCTTGTCTGGTTCATCATCGACGATAGACAAGGGGCAATTAGTGGTTAGTTAGCATATTTATGCTGTTATCTTCTCTATTACTTTATTACAGATACGACCAGACGATTTTATTCAACTGAGAGATTAAGGAAACAAGAGTATTCCTAGTCACCTAGAGTCTCCTTAACATCGCAGCACCTCTAGTGCCAGTACCGTATTTCTGCTAAGGCCGTCTGACTTAATGCAGCTGACAGTCTTAGATGCCTGAGTACTGACAGAATTTATATATATATTTACCGTAAGAGTCAAGTACACAAGGCAGCGCACAGCGATATAATGAACAGATTCAGCAGAATTTTAATCCGACTAAATCCACAAACCAACAGAACAATCACTTAAACATTGACAAACTTCTGAGGCGATGAATCACTTTAGAATACAAGAAACAATTTGAATCTTGCGTTACGAGCTCAATGAAACTATTTAACCCTGGTGTTAGTTGTGGGGCCATTAACCCTTCAACGGTCAGAACAACCTGATATCCAGTTAGCAACTAACGCCAGGTGATTTTATTGAGCTTAGAGGGAACCACGAGCGTCCGACTGATAATACTGATACCATTAACCCTTTCATGGTCAGGATACCTCTAGTACTTCACTGCAGCCGTTTTTTTTTTTTTACTGAGTGAATACAAGATCCAGGCAGTGATAAATTTGTCTCATAACTGCCATATTGTGGGAAATGGTGGTCAAATGGGTAATAAAAATGACCTACTGTCTGAAGGGCGACGGGTGCTCGGTCCCAAAATGGACATAAAACAATTCTATGAACTGAATATTGATAAAACATGCTTTACTGATAGATCACAGGACCCGCACCATAACACAGAACGCTAAATAACCATCACACCGATCCATGAAACAGTCAATATTAGCAGCCATTTGGTAGACATGTGGAGGTGAGTGGCATGTAGGAAGACTGCTGGACCTCAAGGGATGGCTTGTCAACTTGTCCACAACTAGACACTCAAACAAGAAAGCGAATAAAGTTTTAATGAGTACAGTATATACCGGTGCTGCTTTTTCCTTATGAGCAAAGAACAAAAACTATCTGAAGTATAAGGGTTGTGTCTAAAGCAAATCCACAAGATGGTCTTCCAGCTTTAGAACAAAAAAAAATGTCAGAGATACTCGGAAGGGTTCGGTACCCGCCAGTTTGGGTAAATTCGCTTTCCTGAAATTGGACGGCGGGGAAGTTTTCAAGGCCCAGATTGACCAACGTAGGAGCCATCACAGGCGCATCCAAGCCCTTAACTGCTTCAAGATACCGCAGGAGGGAAAGCTGGGAGGCAAGAGAAGAAAGCAGGGGAAGAGAAGATAAGGGAGGGATCAATACAAGGACGGGGAAAAAGCAGAAAGAAGCTTAGGAAAGAGAGAGGAAGTTGGAGGAAGGAAGGTAATAAGAGATGCGGAGAGAACTGAATACAGTAAAAAAAAGTTTTAAGTTAGTCAGAAGGAAGGATGGGAAGAGATGATAAATAAGGAATCAGGGTAACGCAGGAAAGAAAGAAGATGGAAGGAAAGGGATACGGAGCGAAGTGAGGCAGCAGGGATGGAGAATAAACGTAAGAAAGAGGGGGAAATGTTGCAGAAAGGATGAAGGAAGAAAGGACAGACATGAAAAGAATGGAATCAACGTATGCCTAGAGAGGATCTGGGAAGCAGCAACAGGAAGAAAGGAAGATAGAAGGAGAACAGAGGGAAGGAAGGGTGTAAGAAGGAAAGGTGGAAAATATAAGAAGAGAATCAATGCGGGATAGCAGAGAAGGCAAGGAGGAAACAGAAGAAAAAGAGGAAAAAAGGGAGGATGTACAGAAGGGAAAATGAAAGTGGTGAGAATAGAATGGGGGGGGGGGAGAATGTAAAGCAGAAGGGAATGACAAGAAACAACAGAATGAAAATAGGAGGAAAGAAAGCAGGAGAAGGGATGCTGGACGAAGGAAAGCCAAGTCGGTCAAAGTAAGTCGGAAGAAAATGCAGATGGAAGGAGGGAAAAGAATAGAAGAGACAGCGATGGAAAATCATCTGGAAGAATCAATGAACCGCAGACGATAAAGCCTGGAAGGCAACAGAGATGAGAAAGAAGAAAGGAAGATTGCAGAGAGAAGAGAGGATGGGGGAAGGAAAGAAGGAAGGAATCAATCTGTGGGAAGAGAATAAGATGAAAGGCAACAGAAAAACGGAGTAACAAGGATAGTGGAGAAAAGGAGGATGAAGGAAGGGGGAAGATGAAGAGGGAGTCACTGGAAGCAAATGAGAATGCTGGAAGTCAAGAAAAGAGAGGAGAAGGAGGAAAGAAAATAAGAAAGAAGGAAGGAGGAGACGAGATGATAAGGAAGGGAAGGAGGATTTAAGGAGGGGATGCAAATCACTGGAAGCTGTGCAGATGGCTGGGACAAAACAGAGAAAAAAGACAAGAGAAGGAAGTAAGGGAAGAAGGTAGAAGTGTGGACGAAGATACAAGCAGAGTCAATGTAAGGCAAAAGAGAAAGAAACAGCGGGGGAAAGAACAGTTGAAAGACGGAAAAACTGGGGCGGGAAGGCAGGGAAAATAAGGAAAATCAGTGTGAGACAGAAGACGGGTGAGTGATAACAAAACGAAGAAAAGAGGAACGACGAGAGGAGATATGATGGAAAAAGAAAAGAAAAATAAGATAAGGAGGGAACTGTCAAGTAAGCAAGTTGGACGACAGCGAAAATGAGGAGGAACTGGTAAATTGGTATAAGTGAAAGGAAAATACATGATGCAAAAGGAAAAAGCAAATTACGACATAAAAAAAAATAATGACATGATGCGACAAGGCAGAAGAGGAAAGAAGAGGAAAAGAAGCAAAATAGGAAAAAAATATAGAAGATAGAGAATGGCATATGTAGAGAAGCAGGACACAAATAAGAGAAAAAGCCATATTTTTACAAGAACGTGAAATTACAAAATGAAGAAGGGAATAATAAGAAATGGTGAGGAAATGGCAAAGAAAAAAAGGAAGCACCCAACATGACAAAAAATGTGAAGGAAAATGCAAAAAAATTAAAACAGGAAAAAATCACATAAGAAAGCCGTTAAATGTGAGCAAGAGCAAACAGGAAAAACACGGACGTAAAAAATTAAACTCCGTTCTCCCTAACTCAGCGCAAAATAGACGTCTCTCCATCTCCAATGTTGCACTGCAACACTTGTAGGATATACAGCAATATATATATATATATATATATATATATATATATATATATATATATATATATATATATATATATATATATATAGATATATATATATATATATATATAAACAGTTTATTACAGGAAAGTGCTGTGGAAAGAATGTACTGACCTACTAATTCTGCTAATGAGCTATGGGAAAGAAAGAAGCCTACAACGGAACGATTATAACAACCAACTTGTGGTAGACGAAATACAGGAGGAAGAATGACGGAAAAGCAGCGGGGAGGCACTGGCAGAGAAAGAATGATTGGTGGATGATTACGGAAAGCGACTAAAGGTAAACAAACTGATGAAAAGAAAATACCAAATTAGGTTAGTGGTGAGAGAAAGTTTGATGGTCATTGACGTGGTAATGATTTCTGGATGAGAGAGAGAGAGAGAGAGAGAGAGAGAATCAGCCATCGTCTTTCCCTACTGTCTTCAAACAACAAAGCTTTCACAGCCACTTACGAAAATACGTAACGTAAATTCCACGTCTTCTGTCGGACACAAATATTAGGAACAATATTTTTCCCAACAACTGTTCCTTCCAGGTCACTCTATACCGGGTTTTTTCATTGTTATCTGCGTCTCAAAATGCCAAGTATATGAGAACACTGTAAGTTTATCCTTTTCTTATTGTGGTTATTGTTGTTGATGTTTGTAATTATGTCAGAGAAAAATTCGTAATAAACCTTCACTGCACTATATCCTATAGCATTTTCACAGCCCTTCATACCCTCCACCACCACCGTCTCAGCTCACAGCACCCATTTCGTTGTCTCCATTCCCAGTTCTTCAACACCTTCATTTCACTTTCATTTCTGGAGGACATTCTGAAATAAACCTTGGCCCGTATTATCGCTGTGTAAGAGGGCTACAAAACACCTTTATATTAAAAATTCTTTTTCCAAACTACTCATTAATATCCGCTGATTTGTTTCATAATTATGTCCTTCCAATATCGAAATATATTGTATAAATAACAAACAAGAATACAGTAACGAAGCAGAATCAGAAATATATCGGTAAAGAAGAGGTATTAGAAAGCTTGCAAAATGAACAACAATTCCGCCCCTTCTCTGATCCCAAACCGGTAATTTTACACCCATACCTAGGCTATAACGTGTACTATCCAGTCAGACCACACTGTCCACGAAAATTTCCATCTGACCCATTTCGCTGCTCACAGCCACCATTTCTTTAGCCACTGACTTCCTGATGTTTTCATGCAGGTCACCTGGCCGACGAACGCAACTTCAAGCGCGACTTTTTCCTCAGCTTTCGCGTCACAACCAAGGATCTCTCTCTCTCTCTCTCACACACACACACACACACATACGTACCATACACGCGCGGAAGCACCGAAGTGACCAATACACCAAAGACACCGCCATTCAATCCAATTAATTTTATCTGTCACTCCGTAGCTGGGGTAAAACCATTGATCTTTTGACGAGATTAGTGGAAAATTGAAGGAGAGTCGTGGAAAATTGGGGAGAGAGAGAGAGAGAGAGAGAGAGAGAGAGAGGAAGTACAAACAGGAATAGTGATGACATGAATCCAATGAAAATTTTTATTATACCGATGAGATAAATTTCTTAACTACAGGGTGGTCGTTGAATAACATCGTTTGGCAGTAATAACAGTATAAAACACACACACACACACACACACACACACACACACACACACACACACACACACAACATTGTATCACACCAGTTAATGAAGGTCGGTTCAAAGGCCCTTCACTAAATGGTCTCTCTGAAAGTAGGCACGATAGCACACAAAGATGTCCCTCCAAGGAATTCCAGGGACGAAACATGACTCAGGGGAGAAGCCCGGTAACTGACAGATCTAGCACTGAACTCATTTACAGGCACAGCTTCTCTCCAGCTCAGCAGTCAGTTTTCTTTACAGTTCCACAGCTAGCATTGATCAGACAAAGATAGCGGACTTGGCTTAACGTCGTCCTACATCAACTGGAACTTTGAGATTAATTTTTACTTCGGCTCTTATTTAAGCAGCGCCCTCGAGTTTGCCACTTCAGGCCCCTCTTTTGCTTAAAAGTGCATAACGTGGAAACGGCTACTTCCTCATCTACTGACTAATTATGGAGAGATATTGAGGGTGTAACAACTTGGATACCGTATAGGCCTAAAACATCTAAATCCAGTCCCTCCAGTTTGAAAGGTATCTCTAAGCTTAATAAAATTGTTTGAGGATACCAGAAACAAAGAGAAAATAAACGTCTTCGTGCTGAAGGGGATATATTACCTCCCACAGCAAAAACTGCTAGCAACTAATAGCAACAGAGCGTCACACCAACCACAATAACAACAGCAAGAGCAACAGCATCATTACCAACAGCATTAACTTTCTGATGACAGTCTTCCTGACCTTCATTCTGCTTCTGCAAGTCCATTTAATTGAGTAATTTCTTCTCGTACGAGGAATAAAACCAGTCCCATCTAACTCTCTGATGACGACAGGAATCTCAACTCTCGTAATACTGCTATCAACAAACGAATTTATCCGGCTATTAATGACCTCTCTTAGCCAAAAGTTAACATCAACAACAGACACATCTTTACCTACCGACCAACATCATCACAAACAGCGTCAGCGACACTATCAGCTATCTCATAATCTGTAATAATAGCAATAATAACAATAAGCAACGACAATATCCCAATTTATATCTTCAGCAACAACAATTAAATCAACACCAAGAGCAAGTACAAGCACTATTATCAGCGTACAATGTTTACCGATTAACATTAAAAAAAAAAATAGTATGTTTAGCTGATGACAGCGATATTCCGCTTCTAACAAATAACGAGACAGTGAGAAATTACTACAGAAACTCATTGATGTGATCTTCGAAGCCCAACAATATTTTCATAAAATTATGTTAAAACCAAATAATTCAAATGAAAAGTGGATCCATACTTCTGTCCTTATCTGGTCAACTGTGGCCATAAAAATACTATTATGTAACTAAGATTTCTATAACTGTTCGACTAAAACACTGGATTGAGACTACCGTCCACAAAAGCACGGTTCACCACCTGAAATAATAACGTTTTCGAACATTTCTCATTTCTTCCGGCATGTCAGAGAGTATCCCGTGTTCACCACACCGCCCAATATTCACCACCTCACCATCATCTGCTCGACAAACAGCGAACACCAACACCGCCATCATAATCATTACCTTGTTCACCACCATCACACCCTAACACCATCAAACATTTACTACGATTATCATCAACGTATCACACCATTTCTAACATACCAGCACCACAATCGTCAATACCTTTTTATCCGACCTCACCTTACAACCACCATCATCGACACCACCCAACAACCATCAGAGGGCCTACAAAACTAGACCAATTTCACCACTCCATCTTCACCATGCTCACCACAGCACAGTATAAGCACTGCTTTCTTCGTCACCATCTCACCCTAAATTTCACCAACCGTACGTTACCACACCACACTACCACAAACATAATCATCACTACTTTCTTAACCACCCTAATATCACCAACACCACCCACCACAGTCTTGATTATACTTTTTGAACTCCACCTTAACCAAATATTGTCATTTCTATATTTTGATTAGTAAGTTATGGCATTAGAATAACACTAGAACATGATGCTATTCACGAAAGATGTTACGAAAAGGTTACAGAGACGTAGCACTGTCTTTCTGTTACTGAGCTATGTGAAACAACCTGCAAAAGGACGAATCTCTAAGTCATGTTAAATTGAAAGAACTGTACCTTCTTCACAACCATCACCACTTCCCAGCAACAACAATATCTAGCACCACCCAACGGCCAAACTCCCTTCCCCTTATCCCCCTCCCCTCGATAAGGACGACGACGACTTCTTATCAGCGCTGCCTGCTCGCCTCTCTTATCACCACCACTCTTGCGGAACAGAAGGCGCTCCGGGCAATGGCGGCCCTTGATATCAGCAAACAAGTTAACTAATTTTTCCCCCTCCCTTTCTCCTTTTTTAATAAGTTGCCTTGGGAAGAGCAGCTGAGGTGAGTGTGGTGGTTGTGGTCGAAAGATTTTGTATTTTCTTTCCTCCCTACTTTTCGTCGCTGAAAGAAAATTTTGTGCCGTTGTAAGGTAATTCTCTCTCTCTCTCTCTCTCTCTCTCTCTCTCTCTCTCTCTCTCTCTGTGGCTCATAAATTAACAAATGCAGAACGCAAATAGGAAAGTTCAATTTCAGTGCTCAGGCCGATCAGGATCTTGAATATAACTTCTTTCTCATTTGTCCCTGTTAAGCTAGCAGTACAAGTGGGGGCCTTTATATTGTATACCGTATATAACATCGATCATTACCTGTTTCTTGAGGCAGACTGCGATTAAGCATAAACAGACGGTCTTAATGTCTGTATGTGGTCAGTAGGCATTTATATACCGGTGTCTTCTTGTTCTTTCTCAACTCCTTATTACTTCGCTCTTTTCATGATTCGTTCTTTTATTTTTCTGTGTTATTTTTTTCTCATGGTGCGTCCTTTCATTTTCTCTAAGACTTCTTCTCTCTCGACTCTTTCATTGCCCGTTTTTTCTTTCTTCCTCTAGGTTTCATCTCTTTCCTTCATGGTGCGTTCTTTCATTTTCCCTTTATTCCTCCCGCTACCTCCCGTTTTCCTTTCTATAGGCAGCTGAGAACTTCATTTCATCTCTCCCTCTCTCTCTCTCCTGTATTCTCCTGTTGGAAATGTCCCTAATCTCCTTGTCGTTTCCCTAATCCCTTCATTCCAAATGTTCTCATCCCCAGTTATTCTCCTTCTGTGCTTCTCCGTTTCCTGCTTTTTTTAAGCTCATACCAAATTTTTCAATGCTCTTGACCTCTGCGGCTCGATTATTTCTGTCTCCAATCTAGATATAGGTTTCTTTAGCTCATTTTACCTGTTAGATTTCTCTCCAAAGCTAAATAAAATCACCTGGAAATAATAACGGAAATAATATAACGTCGTACTGAAGGAAACAAATTTCTCAGATACCTTGACAGACTCTTGTGGGTCGTGCTTCAGTTAAAGATTGATACCGTACTTTGCAATTACTGTCTGCCTTACTTACCCTTGTCCAGGCGTCAGGCATATCTCTGAATCGTCTCTGTCTCTGTCTCTCTCTCTCTCTCTCTCTCTAACATTTTTCCCTTATTTTTTTCTCGTTTCCATCTGTGTTTTCCTATCGTCTAGCCACAGTGAAGTGATTTTGTGGTCCGCTCCTGTTCTAAAAAATAAAATGGGACCTGGTATTTACAACGCCTCATTCGGAGTAAAGGCCTTGCATAGCTTTTATCCGCAGTGACAAGAGGTTTTTCGATCATGTAATAATTCTACCATGGAAACCACAGACTCTGCCAAAGAAACTGACCGCACAGGGCATAATGTAAAAAAAAAAAAAAAAAAATAAAAAAAAAACTCCACGGGCTATGTTAATGATACAGAAAAAACTATGTAGCACAACTGCATCCTAATACATGGTCGCGTTGCCCTTGTCCTGAATTAGTTTGAAGGCGTTTGGGCATGCTGTTTCCAAATTTTGGATGTATTCTGCTGTCATCTCCTTGGCCCACATGTTGCGAATCTCATACATATAGGCTACAGTAGTGAAGCGCTGACAGGGTGTTGCATGATGTAAACCTGTCCTTCATATACAGTAATTCCATGCGTTTTCGATGGATTTCAAATTCGGCAAGTTACTTGGCCAACCCAACATTTCAGTATCATGATCTGAGAGGAATTTCATAATCCTTTTTGCCCTGTGTCATGGCGCACAATCCTGCATATAAGCTAATGTGAACAACAATGAAGGTCATAATTTTACAGATGGTTGTCTAGTACCTTCACAGACCGGTCAGCGTTCATCGCTGTGTTTTTAGGAAGTTGAGGCCTCTCCTGCTCACTGCCCCGCTAAAACAACCCCATATTATGCTACTACTGTGTGTGTGTGTGTGTGTGTGCGTGTGTGTGTGAGAGAGAGAGGGGGGGGGGATTTGTAGCTATGTTGGTTCGCTGACTCCATAGACCTTACGCCCAAGATAAATATAAGCTTCCTATGTTACCAACTGAAGATATTCAAATACAACTTAAGGCATCCTTTCCTCATTAAGCGAAGTCGAGCTTGAAGCTGCAGGCACTCAGCTGGGGAAGACATGGAAGATCTCATTAGGTGAGAGAGAGAGAGAGAGAGAGAGAGAGAGAGAGAGAGAGTATAAAAATCACAGTTCCAACGAGGCCCAGATAAACTTCGACCCAAACAATGACACTAAAAAAATAGCTAGGTGGTCAGCCCACCAACTGTTACTCTCCAACTTTCCTTCAGTTTTTCCCCAACTGTTCTCTTCCTCTCTTCTCCTACTTTCTCCCTTCCTCAAAAAAAAAAAAAAAAAAAAGAAAAAACTCATTACCCAGATGAACCTCTACCCAAACAATGACACTAAAAAAATAGCTAGGTGGTCAGCCCACCAACTGTTACTCTCCAACTTTCCTTCTGTTTTTCCCCAACTGTTCTCTTCCTCTCTTCTCCTACTTTCTCCCCTTCCTATAAAAAAAAAAAAAAAAAAAAAAAAGGCCACGGGATACAGACACAGACAAAGAGAAACAGAATAAACTCACTCCCACGTATCAGCAAACCCACCAACTTTGAGGCCTTCCCGAGAGAGGTCCTTCAAGCGCCTCAGTGCCCATTTATAAAACTATGGGGGATCATTTACATTCAGAGGAACCATCACTCACCCACCACGTATGGGGGACTCAGTTTGGGGGACGGGGGAGGGGATGCGGGGGACTGAATGGGTGAAAGGGGGGGAAGTTGGGAGGGGAGACAGCAGGATGGTATGGGATGGGTGGATTGAAGTTGTCCATCACTGTTAAAAAATTCTATGATCTTGATTCAATTTCCGTCAATGCTTCATCACAATAATAATAATAAAAACAACAACAACAACAACAATAATAATAATAGCTAGAACACTGCAAAACTGTCCAAGGACAATTTTCATAAAGAAAAACTTCACACATCCATTGCCCACTAGAAGCCAAACTACCGCAGAAAGAAACCTTGAGGTCAAGGTCACTGATTTTTTGTATGTCACCTAATGTCATCACAGTCTATACGTCCACCAAATTGGTGGCTCTAGCTTTAATCTTTCATGTGAGATTAGGTAATATCCGGAATATTCGGAAAAGTCACAATTTTTTACCCAATGCGATCTCAGAGAATACTCAACCGATTGAAGCCACACTCCCTTCCGGCTTACGTCCGCCTTCCTGCTTGCCTACGGTTGATGGATCTGCTCCATCAGATAGACTGGGATTACAGAATATCAACAACGGTATATGGCATCGTCGAAACATCAGATCTGTTTATATGATGTGTAAGATTATCCCCAGTGTCACTCATCCTGTGTGTTAAATTCCCGCTGACTTGAAGTACAGAACGTGTTTCGAGGACAGCTGCTTTGAACGCCACATTATCCGATGCCCGTTCCATATGATTCTCTAATCGTGCAGCTTTATTTCATGTGGGGCTGTGGAATGAACTCCCTGTAGCACGTTCTGTCTAACTTGACGAAGATCCCTAACCCCTTACTCACCACTTGATCGCTGTTTTTTTATCAGGCGGAAGAGCTGACTTTACTGAGTCCTGACCATACTGAGGGTCATCAAATTTCATAGTAACACGAGAAATGTACTGTAGTCATGGGAGTAACCAAGTGGCGTTAGGTAAATATCTACACTCATGGTGATGAACCAGAATAAAAGCTACCAGTACTCAGATTGGGATTCAGGTAGTTTTTATTTGGAAATTTTGAGACATTAAATACATACCGTACCATCGTTTTTTATTTTAAACTATTAAAACTCTGCTTTCACTGTCAATTAACTTTATTGCTTTTCCAGCTGGATGCCTTGAGTTAATAATCTTCAACTTATCTACTAAGATAGACAATTTACTAATATATATATATATATATATATATATATATATATATATATATATATATATATATATATATATATGCTTCTTTTAGCTAAATGCAAATGCGTTTGATGTTTTAAACTCTAACCCGTCGATTTCCCTCTGTACTTACTACTTATGCGAGTAATTAGAGTACACGGAAAGTAGCTACCTGTACTGAGTTTCTGTGGAAGTCAGAAGCCATTGATGAAACAAACGCAAGCTGTGACCGATATATCATGTTGTTTAATCTGTCATTGCTGAACTTCGTGTACCCTCAAACGGATATACCCAACTAAAAATTATTACAAAGTTAGATAATTATTCTCAAGGACACTCTTTGATCTACAACCATGTCTGAGTTCAGGAGAGCTCACTGTTACTATAATGATGGGAGGGGCACCTGCTGTAGTGTTTATGGCTGAACCAGTTATGATGATCATGATGATGATGGTGGCTATAACGTTATGTGTCACAGGAGAGAGAGAGACAGACAGACAGACAGACAGACAGACACACACACACACACACACACACACACACACACACACACACACACACACACACACACACACCTGTCGATAACGTTCCCTGCTCCTCCCTTCCCAGCCGACAGGTAAGGGTGACGTATTGGCAGTCGGTATTAATACGCAGACCGACATGTTTTATACTAACTTAATTATACTCCCTCGGGTTCATGCCTAGCGGGTTATGTTATATTGCGGCTATTTCCAGACGATTTTATTCAGCTTAGGAATTAGGACATATGTTTTCTTTTGAGCTGGGGGAGTTAGATGTAGCCTTAGTTAAGTTTTTCATAACTAGAATTATATACTACCTATCCATCTATCTATAGCCAGACTCCTTAATCCCGTTAAGGGTCGCCACAAACATATCGCCCTGTCCCCTACCATTTCGCTGCCCTCCCCCAGTTTACACCCACCTCTTTCATATACCTCTCTACTCCATCCAACCGCCTCATCCTCAGTCTCCCCTTCCCTCCTCCCTCCTTCACCTCACTCACATGCACTCTGCTAGTTAGTATCTCACTCTCCATCCTCTCCACACGGCGAAATCACCTCAAGGTATTTCTCCCAACGCTTTATTGTTTATACCATGCTCGCTACATCGTGACTGTAGTGCCCGGAAGTGATAACGAGTCAGGGTTGGGTCCAAGTACATGTCACTGTACTTAAGTACAAGTACAAGCACTTTATACCATACAAAAGTGCTCCTGTTTCGAAGAAGGAAATTAAATGATCGTCACATTCTAAAGGTTAAGTTATTAAGGTAGAAAGTACCGGTAGCGTATTAGAATATAAGTATACTTTATTAATCAAACCATTTCTTCTATGACAGAATATTAAGTCTACTTTATAATACCTTTATAAAGTCCAATAGAATATATATAAATTTTTGTTAAATATAATGAACTTGATTGTACTTGAAAGTCTATCTATCTATCTATCTATACCCCGACGCCTTAGTCCAGCAAAGGGTGGCCGCAGACAAAACGCCTCCACGTCGCTCTGTCACCCACCATTTGCCTACCCTCCCCCCAACTCACTCCCTCCTCCCTCATATACCTCTCAACTCCATCCTTCCACCTCATCCTCGGTCTTCCCCTTCCTCTCCCTCCCTCCACCTCACCTACATACACTCTCTTAGTCAGTCTTTCATTCTCCATTCTCTCCAGATGTCCAAACCACTTCAGTGTATTTCTCCTAATCTTCTCAACCACATCCACTTCCACCCCACAACGTTCCTTCACTTCTTCATTCGTCAACCTGTCCCTCCATGTCACTCCACATGCTCCTCTCAAGTACTGTAACTCATTTCCACTGCTCTCACTCTTGACTTATTCCCCTCTAGCAAGGTCCATGCCTCGCTTCCATACGTCAGGGTAGGGATCACAATACTATCAAGCAGTGACTTCTTAACTTCCATACTCACCTCCCTATTTCTCATCACTGTTTTCAGTAAACCAACAACCCTCCTTCCCTGCTGTACCCTTTCAAGCACTTCATCCCCCTAAGTTCCAACCTTACTCATCACACTACCCAAGTACCTGAATGCATTCACATTCTCCAGATCCTCACCATCCAATCACACTGTGCATTCTGTGACTTCATTCCTCTCAAACACCATAACTTTACTCTTGTTTATATTAACTTTCAGATTCCTCTTCCTACACACTGTCCCAAATTCACTCACCAAACCTTGCAACTCCCATTCATCTTCACTCAACAATACTGTATCATCAGCAAACAGCAACACCGGAATCTTACACATCTCACCCTGATTCATTAAAGCCACCCCCACATCCACTGCCCTACCTTGCACCTCCTTTACAACCCTATCCATGTATACCGGTATATCAAACAGCTATGGAGACATCACACAACCCTGTTTCAGTCCCATATTGAGATCAATGAACTCACGCAGCTCACCATCCACTCGCACCGTAGCCCTAGCTCCTTCGTACATACTCTTCACAGCACTCAACAATTTCCCCTCCACTCCATATGTTCTTAATATCTTCCACAAACCTTGCCTATCTATTCTGTCATAAGCCTTCTCCAAGTCCATGAAGGCAGCATACACTTTCTTTCCCTTCTCTAAATACTTTTCCGCTAAACATCTTAGAACAAATATCTGATCTACACACCCTTTTCCCTTCCTAAATCCCTCTTGCTCTTCTCCAACTAGCTCCTCCGTTATATGCCTAACCCTATCAGTGAGTATTCTACCTTATATTTTTCCAGTCACACTAAGAAGGCAAATACCCCTGTGGTTACCACATACTTCTCTCTCCCTTTTTCCTTTGTATAAAGGAACTATTATACCTGATTTCCAGTCCTCTGGAACCCTTTCCTCTTCACAAGCCAATCTACACAACTTCCATATCCACTTCACTACAGTCTCACCCCCATACTTCAGCATTTCACCACATACTTCATCAATTCCTGGGGCCTTTCCCATCTTGAACTTCTCCATTGCTTCCACTACTTCCGCCCTACTGATCTCTTCCTCCCTTCTCTCACCTCTTCTTCTCCCAGCCACTCCCCAACCACTTATACTCGCACTGCTCTCACTCTCTACATTCAACAAATCCTCAAAGTGCTCCTTCCATCTCTTCAGTTTTTCCCTCTTCTCCACCAACAATCTATTATTCCTATCTTTCACTCCCCTACTCTTTCCCCTTTCACATTGCCTTACTTTCTTTACCTCCTTCAAAACAATTTCTTACTCTCCCTCCATTTCACACTCAGATTCCTCACAAACTCTTCATCCACTTTCTTCTTACTCTCCTTCACCAATCTCTTCACCTCCCTTCTCCTGCTCACATACTGTATACCTCTCTCTTCTCTCCCTCATCTTCTCCCCTACCTCTACTCGCTAGCCATTCACTATATGCCTTCTTCTTTTGTTCCACAGCTCGTTTCACCTCATCATTCCACCATGCTGTCCCTTGCACACCCTTGCATCTCCTCCTCACTCCACAAACCGCCTCACACGCTGCGCCTATCTCTTCCGTGAATATCTTGCATACATCTTCCGCCCCTTCCATCTGCTCTAACTCATACCTTCCCAATCTTTCTTCCACTGTGCTCTTATACTCTGCCATTTTCTCACTATCTTGCAACTTCACTCTTCTCCCAGGAGCTGTTTCCTCCTGTCTTCCCCTTCGTCTCCTCACCCACTTTCCTTGCAGCCTTACCTTGGCCATCACTAAGTGATGGTCTGAGATTCCATTTCCCCACTCTCTCCACACTCTTGCATCCAACACTTTTCTTCTCTTTTGCTCATCCACACACAAGTAGTCTATCACTGCCTTTCGTTTCACAAGTTCACCATCCATCCTCCTCATAACTCTCCATATATACCTGCGGATCATCTTATGCTGAAAGTAGGTGTTGGCTATTGCCAACCCCTTACCAGCACAGATGTCCACCAAAGCACTACCATTCCCATCTACTTCAGCTGGCACACCCCACTGACCAACCACTCCATCCACTCGTACATTCCCCACTTTGCCATTCATGTCTCCAATCAAAAACAATCTCTCGCTCCTCTCAAACTTGTCCATACATGCTTCTACACTTGCCGAAAACTCATCTTTCACTCTTGCCACTTGGTCCTCTGTTGGCGCATATGCACATACAATTGCCCACGCTTGCATACCTACATTCATCCTCACCCATACAATCCTTGCACCCACTGTTCCATACTCTCTTATATTCTCCTTCCACTTCTAGCTTATTATCAGACATACTCCCTCTCTTGTCCTCTCATTCCTAAATCATATTCCCATTCTCTCACCCTTTCACCTTTCCATTTATTTTCAGTCTGTCCACATATATTCACTCTTGCATCCTCAAGCACCTGAACAATCTCTCTCTCTTTCACTTGATCATTCACTCCCCTCACATTCCATGTCCCCACCCTCAGAATGTCCTTTGTCCGTTCCTTAGCCGTCAACGTATGGTCAGTCCTGGTCCGAGGCGCTTTATTCGCTTGTTTAGTTAGTTCTTTTCACGAGGTGGGGCACTAACCCACCACCAACCCTTTTAGTCGCCTCATATGACAAGCAGGGATACTGGGGGAGTATTCCTGAAACCCCCCTACCCCCAGGGGGGGAAAGTACTTGGCATTTTTTCATGTACTTAGGGTGTAAGTACAAGCAAAATTTTAAACTCCAAGTACAAGTACATGAAAAACTGTACTTAAGTCCAAGTACCAAGTACAAGTACTGTACTTGGGCGTCCAACCCTGTAATGAGTTGTATCTTGTTTATTTTACGACCAAAAGTTCGATTTAGTGAGTGTGGCCGGGGTATGACTGTTTCCATGTGAACGTGATCAGGATGTAGATTAAGTTACCTAGTTGCTTAAGTCATTTTTTTGTTTTAGCTGTAATCTATTAGTATTAAGTCTATAATATTAAAATCTCGAGTGGGTACGAATATGGGCCTTTGGTTACGTAATCCAGCATAATTTGTGCAAGCACAAAGGAGGTGTGAGGCACGATGATTTTCAGTTCTTTTTAGAAGCAAGTGTGTTGAGAGGTTGTTGGAGAATAATTACTGTAACTAGGGAGTCATTTTTTTCCAGGTAAGCAACTGTAAGGGGAGACAACACTTGCTACTAACCCGAGTCTATATTTCTTTTTTGTCACTATCACTTGTGGGATATCACTTATCTGCGCTTCAACATATCAATCGTCAATATTATCAAATGACTCACACAACTCCCTGGAGGCGGGAGGGACACCACCACCGACCACCCGGCACGCCTGACAGTTTGTGGGCAAGTTACACCGTACGGTCACCGTTGCTCATGGCACACCAACATTGCGTGGACGGGAGAGGGAGGGAGGATGACGGCTTACACAATTTAAAATTTCCCTCACTATAGACTCGTGATAGACTCAATGTGATGCCTTTCCCCTTACAATTGATTACCCGGAAAAAAATGACATTTCGTACAGTAATTACTCTCCAACAACCTCTCTCAACACACTTGCATCGAAAAAGAACTGAAAATCTTCGTGCCTCACACCCCTTTGCACATTCGCAAAATATGCAGGATTAAATGACCAAAAGCCCATATTCCTACCCACTCGAGATTTTAATACTGTATTATAAAGAGACTTAATAATTACAACTAAAAAAAAAAAATGACTCAAGCAACTAGGTAACATAGGCTAATATACATCCTGATCATGTTCACATGCAAACAGCCATACCCCGGCCACTCTCACTAAACCAAACTTTTGATCATAAAATAAACAAGATACAACTCATTATCACTTCCGGGCACCACATCTGCCCATGGTTAGGGAAGACCAAAAGTTCGGGCGACTGGACCTGAACCCCTCGGAAATACCCAGTGCCCATGCTTAACAATAAAACACTGTACATAAATTCACCTACTTGACCAGCCTCCCTCAATACTGCTACTGTGGGGTGTTACACACGCTCCTTGTTTGTTAGGGGAAACCGATCTACACGCCTCCAAAAACACCAGCCGACCTGTCCTATACTGTGACTGTGGGATATTACATAAGCTCCGTGCTCGAGAACAGTCAGCAGCTATACTGTCCGCAAAATATCCTCTCCCACAAATAAATTTTCTCATGCTACTCACAATATGCAACTGACAATGTATGCCACTCGCCATGTATATAACTCACGAGGAGAATGCCCTGCTACAAGGAGATACTTATACATAGCTAAGGGTAACACAAGCCGCTCCACTGCGTTCTGTAAAGAGAGGCCGAGCGAAGCCTACCTACCTCTTCCAACATGCGAGATCCCCATAGCTCAACTTCTTCAAGCCCTATAGAGAAACTGGGAACTTCCCCTCTCTCCCTGAGCAATCCTATAGTGCAATTTGGGTACAACATACACTCGGCACTCGAGGTTCTCAAAACAAATAGGAAACTTCCAGGCAGAGACCTTCAGGTAGAATTGCCCCTCACATGTACCATTCCCTAAATCAGGAAAAAAAAAAAAAAAATCCTAACTGTGGAATCCCATTTTCCCCAATTAAGCCTAACAATCTAAACCTAAAGAAAAAAATTCGAGGCAAAGCAAGAACGACGATCTATACACCATGGTGTACTCGATTTGACAATACGCAGCTTCCACGCCTCATCTCTCCAAAGGCCGGACATACTCTAAAACAACTACTCAACCCTAGTAATCTACCCAGAATTACAACATATAGGTGCTGAAAAAAAGATACACAGGTATTGTTCAAAGAAACCTGGAAAGGCATACCTGACTCCAGGTTCCCAGCTAGTTAAGGCAAGAACAAGACGTGCTCAGAAAGAGAAAAATAATGTGTAAAAAAAAAAAAAAAATAAAAAATAAATTGGTTTTACGCCAGGTATCCCCGAAGGGCTAAGGCGATGCCTCTGGGTAGAGGACTTTTGGATTGGAGAGTGTAGCATTTTATGACCGGCTGCCCTTCCTGATGTCTACCAATGACCCTTGGGTGGATTCGATCCTCCAACCCTTCGGAAAAATAATGAGTGTATACAATATATATACCATACATCCATCATCTACGTGTACTGCAACCTCTCAGGTGGTCTCCGGGATCTTACACTAGGCAGAATCTCCTCCTCGTCCTCACCAGTCAAAAACTTGTGATCCACCATGCTCAATAAGGCATCTCTTTCAAAATATCTTTTGACCTTTTCAGCTGCCCTACTCAGGATCGTGCCATCACACATATTTTCTAACTCATAGGCTCTACCTTGATCGATAACTTTGACAGTCTTTTAAGGACCCTGCCACTTTCTACTTAGCCTTGATTCCGTACCGGTACCAGGCAAGCACTCTTCGACATAGATGCAAACTAACTCACCTGCTTCTAAAGGGTCATTCCTGCGTGCCTCAATTGCCCTGTTAAGGTATCCTTCTGTCATCCGGCGTTGCGTCTCCTTGAGCATCTGTTTGACATCTGTTTCCTCTACACAGTCTTCATCAGTAGGCAACTGCAAATTTCCTGTCTCACGATTTGGATGACGTCCATAAAAAGCAAAGAATGGTGATGTAACTATGGACGTATGCATGGCTTCGTTCAACGCTTTCTGTGTCGCACAGATGCATGGGCCACGTATTCGGGTGTTCTTGGCTCAAGATTGTTAGCACTGTCTTTATGGTCCTATGCGCTCTCTCAATAACTGAATTGCCTCGGGGATGGTAGGGTAGACAGAATCCTTGCTTAATCCCGGCTCTCCTACAAAAACCTCTAAACTCTGCATTTGTTAATTCTCCTCCACTGTCCGCGATAACTACCTGCAGCTTGCCATACTTACAGATGTCCTTCTTAAATTCTTCAGCTACGGCTTTGGAGGGTATTGCTCCCAACACTTTAAACTATGCTTGCTATTTCGTGACGAGTATATTTCGTTATGATATACTTTTCGATCGGAAGGGGGGGGGGGTTAGATGTAGCCTTCCTTGACCCTTTTACAACCAGTTTCCTCCCATAAAATGAAAGTCACATTAAAGTAGCAAGACTGAAGGGGAAAGATGAGTCATCGCGATGCTCTTACACTCACTCTCTCTCTCTCTCTCTCTGATTACTGTGACATAGGCTATATCTTTTTTTTTTTTTTTTTTTTCGAAGAGACAATTCTATGCAGTTTACGGAAGATCTTTTGTAGTCAGTCAATTATATAAGGAATGCTATATCTAATCCCTCCACCACGAAAACTCCCTCCCAGGATAAGTAAACTGACTGATGGTAGTAAGAAAATTATTCTTTTAAATTAGGCGACACATTTTACTGATACATTTTTGCTATTTTAAGAGGATTTTATTCACCGAACGGAGTACTTAAAGCTGTATCTAACATCTCCGATTCAAAATGACTATAAAATAAGGTAAATAAAGTTATCAGAAGATAGACAATAAAGCACAAACGACCTCATCTGAGAAAAGGGGTTAAGAGGATTTTTTTTTTTTTACTTCTCTGTTTTAGCATTCACCCAGAGGACATCATGTAAATAATTTTTTTTGTTCCTGCAATACAACTTATTACAACTTTGGTTTTCTATTCCAGCAAGACGATTTTTATTCGACTTGCAGTGAGTACCGGTAATAGAAACCTGACAGAGTTAACAATATCAAAAGAGGATGCAAGTTTTTCCTGTTCTTATTGCTTCCAGGCGTGTTTATACAGATTTCCAGAGAACCTCGTGGCTGGGAAATGGTTAATGAAGGGTACATATAACCCCTCCCTTGGAAAAAGACTCTAGTAGGCAGAAAAGAATAACCTGGAGGCAGCAAACGTCGTCGGGTTGAAGTGGTTTATATGCAGCTGGATGTGTTATGACCGACTTATATTTGCCCCGCTTTGGCCATAAAACCTGATACATCATTCTCTGAGGCCCAGTAGTCCTCTCATGTGCCACACACCTTCACATGTCACCACTACCTGCTTACGAGTTTATGCACTTCGGTTGGTTTACGTCCTGTGTATTTCTTGCTACTCCCAGACGCTTTTATTCAGCTTTGGAGAAACTTTTCGAGCTAGAGGAGTTAGATTTAGCCTTCATTTACTCTTTACTACCAAGATCTCTTCAAAAAGCTGAATAGAGTCGTCTGAACGTAGCATGGGCATATCAATTAATAGGTCATCGAACTAAAGGGGTTAAGATCTTCAGTGCAAGTACGTCATATACCGGTATGTTTTTTCTTCCTACTTCTAGACGACTGTATGCGATTTGAGAAGGACCTCCAGTACTGTCGGGATTGACTGCATGTA
The DNA here is from genome assembly GCF_032717465.1 of Coenobita brevimanus. Taxonomy (NCBI): domain Eukaryota; kingdom Metazoa; phylum Arthropoda; class Malacostraca; order Decapoda; family Coenobitidae; genus Coenobita; species Coenobita brevimanus. Next base: position 12,760,129 of record NC_136976.1, on the reverse strand, counting down.
TATTCAGCCTCTACAGTCTCACATATATCTCCTATTCAAAATAAAATTACATGAAGATAACAATAACATTAAACTGATACGCCATCGGGTTGAACGGGTTCATATGCGACCCAGTACGTTTTAAGCTTACGTGCTAATAGTACTCAACCTAACAACGCATCTTTTATATTTTATTCCTGTAAATATTCAAACAGTTTTATTCGAACTGAAGACTCCTGCTGCTAACTTCTAAAATAATGTGGCTCAGACTGAGGTAAGCGTAACCTATGGAGGAACACAACACTGCCCAAGAAGGTACACGATATGCTAAAAATGTCTAAAATTTGTTTGAAGCTCATCACAAAAGCCATAAATGAATCCTGAGTTAACTGTATGACGACCGAAGAGGGAAGGTAAGCATGATGATGGTAGGAGGGAAGGAGGAAGACATGTTGCTCCACTGCTCATAGCAGCATCAATATTTAAAGACCTCTCTATCTTTTATGGAACTGAATAGTTTCCCTCGTGAACTGAGCTGCATAACTACAGGATTTTAAATGTTGCTTTTTTACTTGGCTTCATTTGTTGAAGTCAGTACCTGTCAATCTTCATTCAGTAAGTTATACAGTAGTTTCATAATGAGTCAAGTCGGTAAAGACGGTAGTTAGTTCAAAAATATCCAAGCAGACACAGAATTTAAAATATATATATATATATTACACTGTTCTAAAGCATCTCCCTAATCTTGCCTAACCCAACCCACATAATATACTTCTTAATTCACTGTATACTTTATTTCTTCCTACGAGTATTACCACGCTCTTGACTCATCCAATCTCGAGCTCGTTTTCTTTTTTTTTGTTACTCTTCTCCCTCTGCTCTAAACTACAGGCTACATACCCTTATTGCTCCCTTCCCATCATCATCATCATCATCATCGTTATGGCCTTCTCTTCCATCTAATCCTGAGTTGCTCTTATTTTCCTCATTTTTTTCTTCCTAAAAAAAAAAAAATAAAATAAAATAAAATAAAATTCAATCTACACTCACCCGCTTCATCTTTTTTCATCGCTTCCCTCTCATCTTCACATCCTTCTTTTCCTCTTGTTTCCTCACCTACCTATACGTTCTATACCGTCCTGTATACCGGTACTCTCCTCTTTTCACCTCTCTCCCTAAAACAGAACAACACATAGGCCTACTATCACCCACACTCTTAATTTATTCCTTACTTCACCTTCTTCAATCATCATCGTATCTTTCTCTTCCTCCCTTTTCTTGAGCTAATTCTCTCATCCACTTGCTAAATTCTAACATTCCATCTCCCATCTGCTCCAGTATTCCCGTCCTTATCCGGTCTTTACTCCATATTACCACATCGTTCCTGTTTCTGCTTAATTTAGCTCCCCTGTTTTCCTCTTCTATTCTCCTCCTCCCGTTAAGTCTATAACAACCTTCATTCCCATCCACAACATTCTTTCCCGTTTCACAACCACCACTTTCCATCATCGTCATCATCAAATATTTTTAGGCTTGGCTGTTCACTTTCTTTCCTTCCCACTTTTATTTCCCTACAAAGCCTAAGTTCCTCTTTGCACCTCGCTCCCTAAACTCTAAATGCCTAACTTCAGTCCACTCCATTATTCCCCTCCTCAATCGCTCCTTACTACATCTCCCAACCTTTTCCTGAGCATCCCCCTTTTTTCCATTCCCTAACCCTTAAAAAGCCACTCCCAATTTTTTTTTTTTTTATGTAAGGCAAAAGGAACCAAAGGCTGGACACCCGCATGACTGTTAACTCTACGAAAAAATAGTAAGAGAGCCAAATTCAAAATCCGTTCACTACGATGTGCCTGGACACATTGCGTTTAAAAGACTAGTGATCAGAAGCAGCAGGAAATACAGACAAGGGAAGGCACTTCCAGAAATGACCTGTTGCATACATAAAGGACTCTGAGTAAAGATTATCCCTTGTATTAGGGAATTAGACATTAAAGGGGTGAGAGTTTGCTGCCAGACGGGTGCTATGTGCCCGCCATAATAGACGAGGAATGTAAGCAGGCAGTTCAGAAGAGCAGTAACCACTGAAGCAATAACAGAAACGAGATAAAGATGCAACAGTGCGACGAAGAGACAAAGGTTGAGGAGTCATTATGACAAGGAGAGCTGATGAGACGAAAATGGCTTTACAGGCTATATATATTTGTCTACTCCAGTATTTCCCTCCTTACCCACTCCCTACTTCATTTTGTTTTTATCACTACCGTACTCCTCTCTCTCTTTTTATATAGCTAGTCCCCTTTCTTTCTGTTCTTAAGAGAGAAAAAATCCGGTTCACTAGGCTATTCTCTTCCTCATTCGTTTCTTACTTCATATTATCATATTCTTCTTTTGGTCTCCTTTCTTTTGTTCTCTCTTTTTCTCTCTCCTCTCCGTGAACCCTAAGTACCCCCAGCTCCCATCCAGTCCATTATTCCCTTCCTCCTCCGTTCCCTACTTCATCAGACGCCTTTTAGCGCTCCTCGCCCCGCCTCTTTTGTTTTCATCCCCTCCTTACCGTCTTGGAGTCCATTTCACCACCTTCATATCTAACTTCTCAGACGCTACTTTTATCCAGTGTCCTTACCATCCTGCCGTCGATCTTCTTCTCATCCAGTACTCTCTTACACATTATTCTTACTGTTATTCACTTCTTTACCGTTATCTTTGTCGCCTCCTTATCTTCACAGAACCCATTTCACCGACCTCATCTTATGTAAGTGTTCTGTACCTGTCTGTTCAGGAATCCTTATTGTAGTTGCCTCGTTGTTTCTCCCAAACTCATTTCCGTCATCTTCCTACATTCTTATTAGTTTATCATCACACAGTCACTCCCTTCCCATTACTTCCCATCAACTTTTTCTTCTTTCATCCATTATCTATTTCCTGTTTTCATTATTTTCTAATATTCCACTCTCATGCACGTCATCCATCTTCATACCTCACAGTTTTTCCCCTTGCCTCTTCTTTTCCCACAACCCATTTCACTCTCTTCCTCTTGACTAACTTGATGCAACTTTTTTATACAGTTCTTCAGTGGTCTTTTCATTTTGTTTAATTATTTTGCTCTTCGACTCACAGTTTCAGCGTTATCCTTTATTACGCCCATTGTTTTCCTTACGATTAAAACACCCTTTTCCAATGTCTTAACCATTTTTTATTCCTAGTCTCCTCAGTCCCCATATTCGTTTTCTACCTTTATTCCGCTAACCATCCTTTTCCCCAACGTTATTCTCATCACCTCTGTCTTCCCAGAATCCATCTCATTTTTATCTTCTAATCCAACTCTTCAGTTTTGTCCTTTCCAGAATCCTTACCACTTCTTCATTATTCCTCCTCCAATCCATCATCTTTCTTTATCCTCGTATTATGCTTTTCCCTACCTTCCAACATTCTAACCCACATCTCTACAAGACTTACTATTTTTTTCCTCATTATTATTATTCTTCATGAGGCTACCATACCGGTATTAGGCGCAAGCTTCCTTTATTTATTCTGTTATCATTTCCTTACCATTCTTTTTACCTCATCCTTAACTTGCCAGAACCTACATCAACTTCTTCCTTTTACAGGACTTCGCAACCCGTATCTTTTCCGGAATATTATTTTTTATTCTTTATTCTTGTCCTCTTCTCATCATTTTATCATCTTTATCTGTTATTTCTATCAATATTTTTCTTGCCATTCCAACAGAACCTACTTCAACTTCTTCCTTTTACAAAACTTCACAACCCCTATCTTTTCCGGAATATTATTTTTTATTCTTTATTCCTGTCCTCATCATTTCATCACCTTTATCTGTTACTTCTATCAATATTTTTCTTGCCATTCCAACTTTTCACCCCTACATACCTTCCCGGAAACACATTTCATTTATCTGCATCAGTATATTTTTCAACTCCTGTCTTTCCAGGAATCCTTACCACATTTTCCTTGCATTATATCCTTCCATCCTCATTTTAGTATCTTCCGTTACTACTCTTATCAAACTGTCCAATCATTCTCCACTTTACTTCCACGTAATACTAACATTTTTATCATTCTAGTCTTCATTTTTCTCCTCCTTTCCCTAATTCAGTCTTCTTCACCCCGTCCTCTGAGCCTTCCCTCACAAACGCAAATCACTGCCTTTAATGAACTATGTTTCCTCTCACATTCCATACTGTATTTCTTTTCTTAACACTGACCTAAGAGAGTGGATATTTTGCTAGCTATGAAACTACCGGCCCTTTACTGCCACGGTGACTCTACTGCCACTCTTCTAGTCTTTGTGGGGAAACTGACCGCCAATCGACTCAGATGTCCATCCACCCTTTAAGAGTTGGTAACTAAAACAAGTACCTAGGGCAACACCTAGGGGAAGTAACTGTGTTGTACCCAGTGTCCTTGTTTCGTAAGACAGGGGGTGAATAACGCGCCACAGTCTCAAAGGCCAAAGTTGCTGAGATAAGCACCACAACTAAGTAATGTATGGTGTCTAACTCCTTCTTTATCTCATGGGTATACTTTTATATTTCTTTCATCTCTAGTATTTTCTTGATATTTCTCTTGCCACTCCATTCCCCATTTCTGAGAGTGTTTAATTTCTCTACTGTGTTCTCTTCACACTTCAACACCAGTTTCATCTCATCTGGTCAAAATCGTCTTGCGTTGTAGTGAATCAGTCTCCCCGTACTGACGACTAACTCTCCTATTTGCTCCTATATTTCTCTCTCTGCAATATTCCCAAATATTTCTCTTTTCTATCTACGCTTCACCTCAAGAACAATTCATACTTCCTTCTAACCCTTCCAGATATTAATTTTATTTTAGTGTTCTTTTTCGACTTTTATCATTTTGTTTTTTGTCTCTATACCACTCCTTCTCCTCTGTACTCTTCTCAAACACTAATTCACTTCTCTGTATTTCTTTCCCTATTTTGTCTCCGCCTTTTTCCTTAATCTTTTCTTTCCCTCTCATTCCCATCCTGCCTTTTCTTTTCAAACTTAATCTTGTGTTTTATTATGGATTTTCCCTGTCTCTTCCTCCTCGTTTATTTTCTTCTCTTTCTTTCTTTTCTTGTCCTTCCCCTTCCTCTTCATCTGTTTTATCTCCATCCTTCCTTTTTCGTGTTTACTGTGTTTATGCTCCTCTTCTGATTTTCCATCACTTTTACATTCGTCTCGTTTCTTTCCAGTTCTTATTACTCTCTGTCTCTTTCATTCTCTTCGTCTCCAGTCGTTGTCGTCTCCTCCTCCTCGTGCTTTTTCTTCTATCGTCCTGCTCTGCATTTCTGAGGGTTTAATTCCTTTCATTTCCTCTCTGTCTTTTTCTTTCTTATCCTATTGTCCAATTGCATCTCGCTTCGGTGGCGAGATCGGCAGAGATTCGGCCTGCAGTCCCAGTGGGCCAGGATCGAATCCCGGGTGGGACACGGAACAGTTTGAGGATTTGAACTTCATTAATGCAGACCCTACTGATCTACCAGAAGACCCCCCGACATGTCGTAAAAGTACCTCCGCTAATACCAGTACACCAGTCCTGTATGAGACAGTCCTAGCAAGTTTTCAGTATGGACGGTGGGTGTTAGCGCCGAAGTGGTGACATGTGGAGGTGTAGGAGGACTAGCCTACTAAGCCATGGGATAGGCCCCTCAAGCCTTTGCCCAGAGTCGGACAGGCCACGGGATAAGCCCTGAAGCCTTTGCCCTGAGTTGGACACACACACACACACACACACACACACACACACACACACACAAATTCTATACGGTATGTCTTCTCTTCCCTCCCTACCATTCTTTCTTTCTTACTCCTGCCTTCTTATGTCATAGGCTATTATGCATTTCTCCGAGCCTCTTTCCATCAATGTTTTACGGTACTCTTCCTACCTCTTCTTTCATTCACTTTTCCTACCTTTTCTTTCTTTCACTCTTCTACTTCTTTTTTTCACTCTTCCTACCTCTTCTTTCTTTCACCCTTCCCTATTTCTTCTTTCTTTCACTCTTCTTACCTCTTCTTTCTTTCGCTTTTCCTATATCTTCTTTCTGTCATTCTTCCTACCTCTTCTATCGCTCTCCCTATCGCTTCTTTGTTTCATCTCCTCTCTCATTAACCCACACAAGATCGGGAAAGCTGTAGTATTCTAATCGCGCTAACGCCTGACTCAGTTCAGATGAATTACTATAGGTGCCTGAGAACATTAATACTTCTACCATTAATCCCTGCATGGCCCGGACAACTCCATCATTCTATTCCCACTAACTACAGTCGATTCTACTGAGCTGAGTGAGTGACTGCAGCCTGAGAGTATTTTTTTCTATTCTCCTTTTGTGTGTCTCGTATGCAGTCTATTCTTTTACTTTCTCATTTCAACCCTTCCATGCCCTGTCTTCCTCTCCTTTTTTTCTTCTTCTCTCTTTAATCTCCTGTCCTTGCTTTCCAGTTTCTCCATCTCTTCTTTTTTTTCTCTCTTTCTCATTGCATCTTTCTTCTCTTCGTCTCCTCTCTATTTCCGACCTCATTTTCCCTCTCTTTACCCTCTCTTTTTTCTTATACTGTAGCTCCCCATTTATTACGCTCCTCTCACTTCCTTCCCTTTATCAGAATTTCTGTAACATTGTCAACCTTCTTTCTGATCGTAAGTATGGGTTCCGTCAGGGACGCTCCACTGGCGATCTTCTCACCTACCTTTCGGACTTCTGGTCATCCTCCTTTCGGGACTTTCGCGAAAGCTTTGCCATTGCACTTGACATCTCAAAGGCTTTCGATCGAGTCTGGCATAAATCTTCCAAACTGCCCTCTTACGGTCTCTATCCTTCTATCTATGCTTTAATCTATAGCTTCCTTTCTGGTCGTTCTATAGCCGCTGTTGTAGACGGCCATCGTTCTTCTCCTAGAGTGGTGTTCCTCAGAGCTCTGTCCTTTCACCAACTCTCTTCCTCTTATTCATCAACTACCTTCTAAGCTGTACATCTAACCCTATCCAGTCGTACGCCGACGACTCCACCACTCACTTTTCCGTTCGGTTCTCGCAACGTCCTTCTCAGCAGTTACTTCAACAAACAAGGGATGAGGCTATGGCACACCTAATGTCTGACTTGGCTCGTATCTCTGACTGGGGTAAAAATAATATGGTTGTTTTTAATGCATCAAAGACTCAGTTCTTACACCCATCAACGCAACAAAATCTTCCACAGGAGTACCCACTAATGTTTAATAATATTCAGCTTAATCCTGCATCATCCATGAATATGCTTGGGGTTTCATTCACTCAGGACTTGTCTTGGAAAAATCATATTACATCTCGTAAAATCTGCTTCCAAGAGACTGGGTGTGCTAGGCCGACTCCGTTCGTTCTTTACCCCTGCACAGTTGTTGACTTTATACACGGGTTTTATTCGTCCCTGTGTAGAATACAACTCTCATGTGTGGGAAGGCTCCTCACATACAGCTTTTTTCAATAGGGTGGAGTCAAAGACTTTTCGTCTCATTAACTCTCCTCTTACTGGCTCCCTTCAATCTCTGTCTCTTCGCCGCACTGTTGCATCTTTATCACTTTTCTATCGTTATGGTCACTGCTCCTCTGAACTGTCTGCTTGCATCCCTCCACCTCTACGACGGGCGGGTAGCACCCGTCTAGCAGCAAACCCTCATCCCTTTTCTGCCCAGCTCTCTAATGCAAGAGTTAACCGTTACTCCCAGTCCTTCATTTATGCAACAGGTCATCTCTGGAACTGTTTCCCTCATCCTGTATTTCCTGCTAGCTATGATCTCCAGTCTTTTAAATGCAGTGTGTCCAGGCATCTCGAAATGATCACAGCTTGAATTTGGCTCTCTCTTGTATTTTGTCTTTCTCTTGGAAGGAACAGTTTTTCGGGCTTGTGGCCTTTGGTTTCTTCTTCCTACCATAAAAAAAAAATATATATATGCAACTTTCCCAACTATTACTGTTCCTTTATCACTCCATTTTTTCTCTCTTCCGCTCCTCTCCTTCCATTCCTTGCACTCTTTTCTCCATTAAATTTCTTTTAAACCTCCATTAGCCTAAATCTTTTCCTCATCCTCTTCTCTTATTTCACTGATTCCCTAACTTCCTCGTTTTTCCTCCGTCCTTTTATGTTTTCTTAAAGGCTCCTCTTCTATCCTCCTATTTCTTCTTTTAAGCTGTCCTCTCTTATCTTCTCTATCCTTCCGTCTACAAGGTAATTCTGACTGGTTCCTTCCATTCCATCTTCTACCCATCCTCACCTCTCATTCCCCTTTACTCCGTTATCATTTGTCTCTTCCATCACTTCCCTCCTCTCTCTCTCTCTCTCATATGCCCCTTCCTCTCCCACTTGTCCTACCACCTTTTTATCTCCCATTTTTTCTTCCATCCTTTTCCCGTTCTTCTCTTTCTGATTAGCTCTTCCAATCCTCTTAATGTCCTTACCACCAATCATATCCCACCCCCTTACCAGAACTCCCGCCCCAGCCATAAAAACAATAAGTATTATTATTATTATTTTTAGGGCTACTTCGTAACGCTTCCTCCTTTGTGATTTCCAACGTGTACCGGTATTTCTCCTTAATACTGCCTTGTAGACTAGTTACGTGTGTTTTTTTTTTAAATATCTACACAGTTTGCATCAAAACACAGTGGAGGATTATCTATGTGCAATGTGCAAAATAAGTCTCTAAACACGAAGTGTTAAGAACCCTCCTGTGCCAGGGGAAATACGAACCTAATGCCATACAACGTTCCGCTGTGGTTCCATCCACCCCTTCCAGGAATATTCAGAATCTAATAAAAACTTTCTTTCACCTTTTAGCCTCTTCATCCGTCCAAACTCTTAACTTCTCTAACCCTTTAGTGGACGTGGAATGTTTCGGGGATGATATCTTGCGTCCTGTCCTCCTCTTTCTAGCTCCCACCACCTGCAAAGCCCATTGGTCAAGACTTTGGGCATAAACCTTTCGAAAATGCCCAACACCGTCGTCAGCGAAGAAATATCCCAGAATACTAGAAGACGGGGTGGTCACGAACAAATTGCCTTCTTGCCCCACTGTTCGTCATCAAACACTCTCGTTCGTATATTTCTCAATCTTGTGGGGAAAGCAGAGCACAAAAGGCTTAAAAACAATTGTCCATGAACCTTCGACTGTTTAAAATTTCTATGAGCAGAATAAATTCGTGCATGGTAAACTGGTATATAATGTGAACCTATATATTATCGTGCAAAAGTTAAAGCATGATAATCTTGAACAATTTCCGAGTCCTAGGTCTCTACTGAGCGTTGTAAATCGTCTGTGGTAGCCAAGCAAAATACAAAGTATGTACATAATTTGCAATCAAAGGGCCGAACTTCTTGATTCTGCCAGACAAGGTTAGCCCTCTCATATTCGGGACAATTTTTCTCAATCAAATTATTTTATTCAGTTAAGTGTGTCTTCGATCTAGCTACACTTTGACATTAACCAAGTTTAAAGGGGGTTAAGGACCTTTTTCAGGTTAGAGTAAACTCACTATAGTAACTATTTCGTCGTTGGAACATTGGTATTCTAATCCAGCTAACAGTGGACAAATTTATTTAGATGAAGGTCAGTCAGAGGATTCAAAGCAAGTTAACAAAGACTCGTTTCTAGTTTCCTCTGTCCAAAGTCGTCCTAGAGCTGTATGTGAAAACTTTTCCTCCATTGTGAAGTCCTGAATGTGAGCAACAATGCGTACTTTATATATATAACTGTCATGTGTTAGAAGCAGAGGATTTAACAGGAGAATGATGGCTCTAAGTCGTGCTGAAATCTAAGAACTAGCACCTTCGTTGGTTAATGGTTCCTTATCAATATTAAATAAAATGCTACTGCTTCTAACATCATCGATTGTCAGACTATACTGTAAATGAAATGTATACAATTTGTATAAAATGGAATGAAATAATGATTATAATGTACTGTATGGAGGTAACAACCTATGCTTTGAAATACGTGAGTTAGCATCTATGGACTTCGAACTTAAAAGTAAAAAAATGGGAAGAGGTCCAATAACGTTAATACTGATAATGGCAGTAGCTTTTATATACCGTAACAGTACCATAAGTTAAGTTTGTGAAGCTATGTTTGTTGTTGATTTTATGAACTAACAGACCTTGTTTTAGTTCAATAAACAATTAAAGCAGTAGGTGGTAATTCCGAATGAGTCAGAACAGCCGCCATTTCTATTGCCCACATTAACCCGAGGCGTCCCGACGACGTATGGATACGTTGCCAAATTTTGTCACAGTGACACCTGACAACGTATCCATACATTTTGCAGTTGTGAGGTCCGTCACTTGTACGTTTTTCAAGTTTCACGGGTGATTTTTGGTAGACACATGTGGGAGACCTTCCTCTATCCAATGAATGGCAGGGATAATGCCTGGCCCCACCTGACCCCCTCCCCCCGCACGCCATTTTCTCGGCAACTCACCTGTTAGCAGTGACCTGGCCAGTAAAAACATGTCGCACCATGGTCTCTCCAATTACAAAATTCAAGGCGAAAGTGATTCCCGAGGTGGAGGACAAAGGAAGAAACAACCCAGAGGAAGAAACAAGCAGAAGTGATGAAGCAGTAAGGTCGTAAAGGAAGGTGCCATTGGTTGATGTATTTGGTGAGTGAACAATGCTTATATTGCCCATATATATATTTATTATATAGATAATATATGAAGAAAGGAAAAACAAAGGAAAAAAAAGTCCATGAGCCTAAAAGCATCCTCCATTCATAAAATATTTATAACAACTGGATTAGAATTGAAGTGGATTAAATGTCTGTGGGAAACAACTCCCAGGAAGTGAATTCCAGAGAGTAGTAGTTCTGGGGATAAATGAATTTTGATAAGCAGAGGTTCTGCACTGCGGAGAAGAGAGTGTGAGTTCATGGGCGTTCCCAGCTGCCTGAGTATTTCGGGAGAAAATGTGAAGGGGAGGCACAATTGAAGTCAGTTTGTCAGAGCACTGACGGTAAATATATCGATAAATAAAGCTAAAGAAGGAACATCTCTACGTACTGATAATGGAGGAAGGTCCTGCATAATGGCAGGATTATTGATTAATCTAATGGCTTTATTTTGAATTTTGTCCAACTGCCTCAATGCAACCATTCCACATCTACTCCACAGTGGTGAACAGTATTCGATCTGAGAACGCACATGACTTTTGTATATTGTGACCATCTGCTCGTCAGTGAAGAACTCACGAACTCTATACGTAAGTCCCAGTTTTTTGGAAGTATTTTTAGCATGGGATTTTACATATGCCGTCCAGCTTAGGTTGAGGTTTAGAGTAACACCTAGGATATCAATTATAGTGGACATGGGAATACTGACATCTAAAATTGTGTGTCTGAAGGATTCTTTCTGTTGGAGAAATTAATGTATTTAGTTTTCTGAGCATTAAATGAGACCAGATTTGTTTGCCCCCATTGATTAATTTTAGAAAGGTTCTGGTTCAGAGAAATTCTATCTATCTATCTCTATCTATTGCCAAAGCCTCAAGCACGTTCGGGGTGGCCACAAACAAATCGCCTCCAGGTCGCCCTGTCCCCCGCCATTTCACTGCCCTGCTCCCAACTCACACTCCCCTCTCTCATATACCTCTTCACCCCATCCCTCCATCTCAACCTCGGCCTCCCCCTCCCTCTCCCGGCCTCCACCTCACTCACACTCCCTTCATCAGTCCTTCACCCTCCATCCTCTCCACATGGCCAAACCACCTCAGAGTATTCCTCCTAACGCTTCCTATCACATCCACATCCACACCACAACGCTCCTTTATATCCTCATTTGTCAGCCTGTCTCTCCATGTGACTCCACAGGCTCCTCTTAAATAAATCATTTTCACTGCTCTCACTCTTGACTAAGGCTGCAGTGGGTGTGGATGGTGAACTGAGTGAATTTTTCTCTTTGAAGGTTGGATTGAAACAGGGATGTGTCATGTCTCCATGGTTGTTCAATCTGTACATGGATGGGGTAATAAAAGAGGTACAAGGTAGGGTAGTGGACGTTGGAGTGGCCCTGATGAAAGAGGGCAGTGTTCGGAAACTCCCTGTACTGCTCTTTACAGATAATACTGTGTTGTTGAGTGAAGACGAAGGGGAGCTGCAAGGCTTGGTGGATGAGTTTGGGAGAGTGTGTATGAAACGGAATCTAAAGATGAATGTAGTGAAGAGTAAAGTGATGGTCTTTGAGAGAGGTGGTCAGTGAATGTACAGCAAGGTTGGATGGTGAGGAATTGGAAAATGTGAGTACGTTTAAGTACTTGGGTAGTGTGATGAGTAAGGATGGAGGTTTGGAGGGTGAAGTGCTTGAAAGGGTACAGCAGGGAAGAAGGGTTGCTGGTTCCTTGAAGGCAGTGATGAGAAACAGGGAAGTGAGCATGGAAGTGAAAAAGTTACTACATGACAGTATTGTGATACCAACTCTATCGTATGGAAGTGAAGCTTGGACGTTGTTGGGAGGGTTCAGAGAAATTGCTGTTTATTTGGTAATTTATATCAAATTGTGTAAAGCAGGTACTAAATGTGAATGAACTATGAAGAGTCGAGTCATCAGCATAAGAGTGTACTGGGTTGTGAGTGATAGATAGGACGTCATTTACATGAATGAGAAAGAGGGTTGGCGCCAAAACTAATCCCTGAGGTACCGGTACGCCAGGTTTTATGGAATGAAGCTGAGAATAAATTCCATCTACCATGACCCGTATTGGTCTATTATGAAGGTAAGAAGAAATTAGAGGAACCAGTGATGCAAGGCCACAGTGTGACATCTTAGACAATTAGGCCCAGCGCCATACTCTGTCAAATGCTTTTGATATATCAAGTGCTATTGTGTGAATTTCACCATGTTGGTCTATTGTTTTGTTAATCTAATGGGTAAGAAGGCAAAGAATGTCTACAGTTGAACGTTCTTGTCTAAAGCCACACTGCCGATCACTGATTAATTTATTGACTTCTAGATGCTTGATTATGTGTTTGTTAATTAGCCTAGTGTCTCAAAAGCTTTACCGAGAATGGAAGTTATTGTAACTGGTCTATAGTTTGATGGATCTGAAGTTCCCCCCTTTTTAGGAACATGATGGATATTTGCTTCTTTCCACGAGGCTGGAAAGTTGAGGTACGGATGCATAAGCGGAAAAATTTTGCCAATACAGGAGCCAACACTGAGGAGCAATTTTTAAGGACTGTTGAAGGAATTTCATCTGGACCAGTAGCAATGTCTGCTGAGAGATTCTGTAATACAGCTTGTACGTATCGTGTGAATCACGAAAAGAGGTAACGGTATTTGAGGGGAATCAAAATCAAGTACAGGAGTATTGTGATTTTCTGTATTTTGGGTTGATTGTTGAAACTATGTCAACAAGAAGTTTGGCTTTTCCACGTGGGTCACTTACTAGATTTCCACTGGGGGACTGTAAAGGTGGAATGGAAGAGGTGTTAGTGAAATTGGTTTTGAATGAATTAAGGGTTGACCAGAATATTTTGTTATCATTTGGGTTGTTTAGTAGTTTGTTAGCCTGTCTATGTAGAAAGTTTGATTTAGGAAGATTGATAATAGTTTTGGCATGGTTTCTGATATTTTTATAACAGTTAAAGGCTTCTTTGGTTTTGATCCTTGTATAAGTGTTATAGGCTATTGTTAAATGTTCTGTTACTCTAGCACAATTGTGGTCAAACCATTTAAAAGAATTACATCTTTTTCTGTAACTATAATGGGAAATGAATATTTTCATGCCAACTTTAATGAAATCCTGTATGTGGCCTAATGTGGAATTTGCATCTTGGGAGAAAAAGGAGGTCCAAGGAACATCCATGAGAAAATTATGGAGTCCCTCCCAGTCTGCCCTGTCGTAGTGCCATTTAGGCACCACGACAGGTGCAGAGCAGGAGGGTGTGGTAGGTGTTGAATGGTGGCTTGAATCAGACAATGATCCGAGGATCTGAGGGGGGACTTCACTTCGACATTATAATGATCTGAATTGGTTGTTAGAAACAAGTCCAATAGGTGGGGATTTTGATCGGGGTTGTCTGGTACACGGGTGGGTTGACTGACTAACTGGGTGAGATTAAATGAGTCTGCAAATAGCTCACATTCAAGACCAGAGTCATCAGTTCTGGCTGAATAAGTGAGCCATTCAACATTATGGACATTAAAATCACCCAGAATATGGACATTAAAATCACCCAGAATAGTAATTTCTGATGCAGTATTAATGCTAAGGACACTTAGTTGTGAAGACAGATAAACTCAGCTCTGGTGGGGCATTAGGGGAACGATAAACACAACAGAAATACTTAATTTTACACAAAAAAATTAATTTGCATATGGAATAGTCGAAATAAGGACAATTAAATTTAGTAATCTCCTCCAGAGCAACTTCTGATTTAGCAAGGCAACATACACCTTTGGGTCTGAAAATTTGAATCAAGATAAAACCAGGAAAATTTAATTTAGCTAAATCAGAGGTGGAGCTTACTTCTGCATGTCAAAAATAGATCAGGGGATTCAAACTGAAGGAAATTTTGAACAGAGCTGATGTTGGAGTGAAGTCCCCTAATATTGCAAAAGATAATTTTACACTGACGAGCAGATTTTGGGTGCCGCAACACTGGAGGTGGCACAGTCGCTTGATGATGGCCGGGAGGGCCCTGTGCAGACGACCCAGCCCTGCCGGTGGTGGTCACCTGAGAAACCACCGCGCTAATTCCCAGTATAGCAGCAGCCATGATTCTTTTCATGGGGGGGGGGGGACAGCAGGGATATGTAATGACAAGATTGGTGTTTTCATGGAGAAAGGATAGCTGGTTTAAGGCAATGTGATATAATGTGGATGTGTGTGTTGTGTAAAGAGGGCAGCCTAATGCCCTCTGATACTGAAGCTGAAAGATGTGTAACCAGCTACCAAGGCCTAGGAGAGAAAATGGATCCAGGCTATTCCCTGAGTCTCCCGTTACCTTGACGGTAGTGCTTACCTGAGAAGGGTTGTGTGAAAACCAATATACTCTTGTACTACATATACTGTACATGTAAATTCGTACCAAATAAATATTTACATATAATGAGTGGTTTGGAATAGTTGCCCCTCCCAAGAAAATGTCTTCTCTAGAGCCTGGCCTGAGATAACACGGTACCATGGTGAGGGTACTGTTACCTTTACTGGTATTTCTAAACTTAACTGAGCACTTTCTCTCTGACTTTACGATGTTTCTCATAAAATGCGGAGGTTTTAGAAAAAACTTCGAAAATCTGCCGAGATCGGTGGGGAGGGGGGGGGTCACTTGAAAAATTTGCCAGGATGCGGCGGGTTAACTGTGTGGAAAGCAGGGAAAGAAAACTACACTTGGATGATGGTAAGCTAAACACAACTTGTACCACAAGCACACTAGAGTTCGAATTCATCGTTAGCTATTACACAGTACATGAAACTTTTATTCAGCTTCCGAGACCCGGTATTTGTGAAGGGATTAACCCTTAGACTGCGGACTTTTTTTTTTTTACCCGTGTCTTTGTGCAACAAATGTGGGAAAAATATGGTACTCTCACGAGCTGTTTTGACCCACTGGCATCTTCAATCATTCTACTAACCTTTGAAGCAATCACGAGGTCCGTAGTTGGTCTAGGGTCAAAGGGAGAGCTAGTTGAAGAGATGAGTTGTGTGGTCGGCGAGCGTGTTGCAAGTGGCCACCAAACCACGTGGGACGATGTTTGGGCGGTGACTTCCGTGCACACGCACGCACACACCAAAGTTATTCACAAATTTTCTATAAAAATCAGTGTTGTTGCAATGTACTGTGGTATGGATGTAAGCTACAAGCAAAATCACAAGCTCTGCAGTATGCTCTGTGAGCATAATAGTAACTGAAGTTACAACACACCGTATAGCAATCCTGAATACAGTAACTTAGCATCACTTCTGCTAGTGTGTTGAGCACTGTAATCTCTCATTAGTCTCCTTATTCACTGTTACACTAATTTTATATCTTGGTGCATACTAAACCAGGATATATGAGCATATCTACAATCTTTTCTAACACAATGTTCAGAAGTATGGTAGGCATGGAAACACTCCATACAATGGCCGACCTTGCTCTCAGCAGACATACACAACCTCCAGTTTTAGCCATTTTCCTCCTCATTTCGATCCTCTCCTCTTTGAAGTTGAGGTCAGAAGTGTCACAGGGTGGTAGGTGGTGCCACTTGAGTGGCTGGGCACGATTCCCTCCTAGCCAGATGGGAGTGGGAAAGTACCTGTAAGTACTTCGGAGACACAGAGCAATACCCACCCTCATGATGCCCGATGAATGACTGAAAGGCAGCGGCCGGGCCGGCTAGCTGCTAGAGAGAGCTGCCCGTCCGAACAGTGTTGCCAACCCAAACATTCGTTTTGGTCCAAATATCCCTAAAGAAATCATGAAAAGTCCCTACGTGTCCCTGCGTACAAAATCCTAATGCATATCCCTTCATGAATTAAACTTAATTTTCAACAAGAAATGCACATAATATGGTTCTTGTGAAGTGATTAATAAGCTTCATGGAGAAAGGAGAACCAGATAATGAACGCAATGACATTTGATGTTTATTAGAGAAAAGTAGGTTATTTTGTTTCAATATGCACCCAATTTTCTCTATTCCTCTTATCAATTAAGAACTGGAAAAAATAAAAGTTTACATTGTTTTCGGTATAGTTAACTTGATAATGTTTCATTGCCTAAGTAGTTCCTTTAATTATTCATGATGATCACGAGAGGGTGAAAATACAAGGTAGCCTATAGATTATATGAAAGAGGAATAGTAAACAGAGCGATGTCATATCTCCTGCCATAGTTCTGGATGTGGATTTTTATCCTTAGCTCTGATGAAACAGATTGTAACACTTTCAGCATTTCATAATCAGATTCCATTCACAATCAACACAGCAGTGTAACTAACTTAAGGCATGAATAGAAAGAAAACAGGAAGCTTTACTCATTGTGATCATACATTTTTTATTAAGAAGTGCCAAGTGCCTCCCTGCAATCTCCATATTGCAAAATCAAGACAGTTTTTATGTTTGGATATCATATTAGAATTGGTAAATGTAAGGAGTCTAGTAACTCACGTCCCATCCTATTCCTCTTTTTTTGTCTTTGCATCTGCAATAGAGATCATCTCTGTTTCTGCACTGGAATGTGGCAAAGTTAGGATGAGCTTTGCTAGAGCGGTAAAAAGCATATTGGTCCGAAAAATTCCTTAGTTTGGAAAGATACAACCAAAGTTCTTCACAGCTTTTCTGAAGAAGGAGGTTACCTTCATCAGCACTGAAATGGTGGCAAAGCTTCCCACTCTTTCTAAATGTCGCTCTGAGATTCTAGTAGATGTCCATATTTTATCATTACATTCTCTGACTGCTACGTTTCTTACAGAAAAATGTACTAATCATCAATGAATATCCAAAATCCTTAGGTTTTTAAGAATTTTGCCTGGGCGTCCCCACGTCCCTGCACCTTTGAGAGTCAAATGTCCCTAGATTTAGGGACATGTCCCTACGGTTGGCAACACTTTCAAATCCCTGTAACCGGTCACGTTTTCTCGAATATTCCCTTCTTGAAGGAAAATTATTCAGGGGCGAGGCATAACTTAAATCAATTGAACACCGTCAACACTAAAATTTCCCCAGTGCTGTGAGTTTACTAACGGTATACAGAGAACTTGAACACAATGAATAATGACAAAGTAAAAACACACAGTTGAGTAATGTGCCTAAGTTTTATATATATATATATATATATATATATATATATATATATATATATATATATATATATATATATATATATATATATATATATATATATATAAGCACAATAACCTTGCAGGAATTGCCACAGCGACACCAATAGGGCACCGTCATCAAAGTCAGACCATTAGTACAGTATGTGTAATCATTGCTTCTGATATCACCATGCCCGGGACACCTAACTTCAGAGAGTGTAGCTCTGCTCACCTCCAATCGCCCCAATTCTCGTGAAAACAAAGGCAGTCGATTATCCTTTGAAAGGCTTAGAGCATTACAAGCTCCCACCCGCAGTGCTTTCCGAAGGTTAAACCCGCGCTTAGAGCCTCGGGCTCGCGCTTCACCCTGCAACACCACGACGCGAATCAAAAGCAGGGTATGGGCTAGGGAGCCCCCTCTGTCATCCGGTTGCTGGGGTCCCGTAGGCTTTGCCCTGCAACCATCATTGTGGGCGCTAGCATGATAGGGCCCACAGATCCCTGCCAGGCAGGCACCCGAGGAAAACCCCCCCGGCAAAACTGGGTCAAGGTCAGGCAACACAGATTAACTCCTCTCCCTCTTCTCTTAGTTCGCGCGTTTTTTTTTTTTTTTTTACAGGGAATAGAACATATTAAATATCTTGACTATGAGAGTGATAATTGTGTGTGTGTGTGTGTGTGTGTGTGTGTGTGTGTGTGTGTGTGTGTGAGGGGTTGCCACAGAAACAATCCCAAACCCACAACTCCCGCTGCAGCAACACTTCATCGACAAATGTATTTGGTCTGAAAAATCCCACACTATAATTTCTACTGGCGTCGGAGGTAGAGACGTAAATCTTGTACTTCCTTCCTGGAGATGCTGAGAAAGAGAGGGGGGGGGGGAATGTGCACAGCCGTGGTAATTTAAAATAACAGCTTTGTGATATATGGTCAACACAACTCTTCATAGCTGCACACACACACACACACACACACACACACACACACACACACACACCAATTTGTTTACACCCAAGTTAGCCCCTTTAACCCCGGCGACGTCACATTCGGTTTATTCTTGTCGATATCCTAAAGATTTATGCAGCCTTGGAAAACACCCTGAAAGGACTGGGGTTTATCCAGGGTGTGTGTAGCCCCTCCAGCTCAAAGTCACTCCTTACCTGAAAACAATCGTCTTAGGATGACAACAGTAAAACCATAAGCCATCGTAGTGAATGAGTTAAAATCTCTGCAAGCATAATAATGCCAAGTCTTCCACCCAGACAGAAACAGAAAAATTAAAATAATAAAATTCCATTCTAATTAACGCCGCCGACAATGATACAGCCGCCAACAAACACAGCCATTTGTCTTCACCCCCTTTAATTGCAGAGAACGCGAGATCAAAGCAACACGATAAACTGAGAGCCATAATGGGAGTGCTGTTGTTTAATCGTTTTCTGATAATGACACGGTTTTCTTTTTGGTATTTATGTGCAATGGGTCACTGTTTTATTCTCGCTCTTTTATATACATGAAGTATCCTGTTCTCGTCCGGAAGAGCATTAAGGAAATACAATAACTGCATTAGGCTGGTTGAGGTCCAGCCAAACTTTGCACTTCCTGTCCAAGGGTATGACTACACAAAGAGAATAAAATGACAAAAAAGAGAAATGCTCCCTCCTCCCCTCTCGCCTACCAGTCCTTCCAGCCTAAGTTGACAGGGGAAAAATGGAAAGGAAAATCATGCAGCACAGAAAACCTGATGTGGAAATTTTACAAGAAAGGACGGGAGGAAAGCATACTACCATTCAACTTAAACATTCACTTTCTGGAGGCGAAATATGGCCGGCTCACTTATATCTCATCAACCAATTAAAGGCTATGCATACTTCAACAGAAAGTTTTAGGAATTGCAGCATTTTACACAGGTTTGGTTGCAAGTGTTGATAAGCTTTCCTCTCATCCAGTGCTCTTATACAGTACTATTAAAATTTACGGGGACTACTATGGTATAAAAATGAAAAAGGTTTGGAAGTGCATGCTCAAAGACGAAGTAAAAAGCATTACGGACTTTATTATCGCTTAGGTCTCATGTCACCAGGTAGAAGGTGTGCGACAGGAGGCCTAGATTATTATTAGGCATAATCTGGCTTTAAACAGTGTATAAATATCAGTCCAATTCTCATTCAAAAAGAAGCAGTAATTATTGATGAACTTAAGGGTGAATAATTAGGGACACCATTCTCGCCTGTAGGGTAGGCAGTTATTGTATTCGTAGCTCGGAAGTGGCTGACAAATAAACCCTTTGTTAACATGGCATTCATTACACAAAATAATGCCAGCAATAACCTCCTGATCCTAGGCTCACTCTTCTCGGGACACAACGCAAAATTGCTTTGTGACCTTCATTCACTTTTTAGGTCACTAGTTCTCTCTCTCTCTCTCTCTCTCTCTCTGCGTATATGTATATATATATATATATATATATATATATATATATATATATATATATATATATATATATATGCGCGCCAGCGCAAGCACATTCTAAGCCAAACATGGGCAAACAAACGCAAACATACAAACATGCAAGACGACAAAAATCCGGGCACACACACACACACACACACACACACACACACACACACACACACACACACACACACACACACACACCAACAAACAAAGATATCATGCACATAGAAATACAAACACACAAACGCATATAAACAACCAGACACAAAGCAGCATACATATACACACATACACACAAACGCGCAAAGAAACATACATACATAAATACACACAGGAATAAGTACACATAAATGCTCAAGTAACCGCGCACACACAGATGTACATCTATACTATTAATACACATAAATGCAGAAATACGAGAGAACACACGCACACACACACACACACACACACACACACACACACACACAAACAAACAAACACACACACACAAACAAACAAACAAACAAACAAACAAACACACACACACACACACACACACACACACACACACACACACACACACACAAGAAATATCTAGCATTCTTCTCTTGTTTCGGAACAGCGATCCATTTTTCGGGACATTTTCAGAAGCTAATGGGAAGTGTTGGTGCGCCCGGCTGGTTCCATGATCTGGCCTAACAAGAGGAGGTGAGGGAGGAGGCAACGAAGGAGAGAGGGAAGGAGGAGAGGTGCGAGGAGGGCAGGAGTGGAAGGAGGGAATAGAGGAAGGAGGGAATAGAGGAAGAAGGAAATGAAGGAGGGAGTGGGAGAAGGTAGGGGAAGGAGGTAAGGGAGGAGGAAACGAGGGAGAGAGGGAAGGAGGAGAGGAACGAGAAGGGCAGGAGTGGAAGGAAGGAAGAGAGGAAGGAGGGAGTGGGAAACGGTAAGAGAGAAGAGAAAGGAGGAAAAGAGGGAGTATGGGAGGGAGGAGAGGTGGGAGAAGGACAGGAGTGGGATGAAGGAAGAGAGGAAGAAGGGAAGGTGGAAGTAGGAAAGTAAGAAAAGGAGGGGAGTGAGGAGGAAACAAGGGAGAGAGGGAAGGAGGAGAGGCATCCTGAGGGCAGACGTGGAAGGAGGGAGTGGAGAAGAAAAGGAAGGAGAGAGTGGGAGAAGATAAGGGAAGGAGGTGAGGAAGGAAGGAAGGCGAGAAGGAAGAGATGGTGGGAAGGATGGCAACTAAGAGAAGGAAAACGGGGAGGTGAGGGAAGGAAATAAGAAGGGATAGAAGGTGTAGGATGGTAGAAAGGGAGAGAGGGAATGGGTGATGAAGGGAGGTAAGAAGAGAAGGAAAGAAGAAGTAAGGAAGAAAGGGAGGTGGGAGAAGGATGGAGAGAGGGAAGAGACGTGAGGAAAATGACAAAGATTAGGAGAAAAGAAGGAAGGAGGAAACGATGGAAAGAAGAAAGGGAAAGAGAGATGGAAGAAAGCAGGGCAGAAGTAAAGATAGGTGTAGGATGCAAAGAAGGAGGATGAAGGAACGAAAAAGGCGAGGTAAGATGGGAGATGAGGAAAAGACGAGAGGGTAGAAGAGAGAAAGGTGTGGAAAGGACGGAAGGGGAAGAGATAGTGAGGGATAGAAGTTAGGAGGACAGGTACGAGGAAAGGATAAGAGATGGAGGAGGGAGGGAGGGATTCTGTGAAGGAGTGGAAGGAAGGTGAGGAGAGGAAGGACAGAAAAAGGGCGGGAGGAGAGGAAAAGTCAGGACACAAAGTTATTGAATTAAAGGTGAGGGATGGAGAATAAAATGGAAGAAAACAGAGGAAAGAAATGAAAGAATTATGAGGGAAAGAGACATGGTGAGTGGGGAGGAGAGGAAGGTAGGAAGGAGGGGAGAAAGGAGTGGGAAGGAAAAACGAGAGAAGAGGAAAATGAGGGAGGAAGGAAGGATGAATGAGAGAGGAGGTTAGTGTGGTAATGAAGTGAGAAGGAAAGGAATGATTAAAGAAAGGAAGGAGGGAAAGAAGATGTGAGGACAAAAAAGAAGGAATAAGTTAAGGTGCAAGAGGAGGAAGAGCTGGAAGAGAAGAGGGGAAGGAAGGAGTAAAAAGCAAGGCAAACCACAGACCTAATGTTCTTTTCGATTATTTTGTCAAAGAAAGGACTAAAACAATGGCATGTTTTATGTGACGAGAAGACGAAGAAGAAGAAAAAGGTGATGATGATGATGAAGAAAAGAAGAAGAAAAAGAAAAGAAGAAGAAGAAGAAGAAGGAAAAGAAGAAGAAGAAGAAAAGAAGAAGAAGAAGAAGAAGGCCGAGAGGGGGAAAAAGGAAAGAAGGATGGAGGCAGGGAAGTACGACTCCTGAAGGAATGAAGGTGGGAAGAAAGATTAATGAAAGGGAGATGAGAAAAGGAAGAAAAGGAGGAAGAATGCATGAAAGTCAACACCTTTATCTCAGGGTTTCTTTCTTTATAACACCAGACGATTTAATTCCCTTTCGGACCGACTTTTCGAACCCCTTTACTACCAAGGAAGAGTCTGGCCATGTGGAGAGGCTGGAGAATGAAAGACTAACGAGGAGAGTGTATGTGAATAAGGTGGAGGGGGGAGAGGGAGGAGGAGACAGAGGATGAGATGGCAGGATGGATTGGGGAGGTATATGAGAGAGGGTGTGTGTGAGTTGGGAGGAAGGCAGCGCAATGGCAGAGGACTGGTCGACATGGAGGCGATTTCTTTGTGGCTACCCCTTACGGGAATAAGGCGCTGGCTATAAATAAGTAAACAGATAGATAATAGTCAGTACATAACGGATAATATCTCCCTGAGCGGATGGTATTTTCCTCGTCTTTCTGGCAGTGTGTATTTTTGCTTAAGCTTACCCTCACCAACACAAGATGATTTCCTTGAGCTTAAGAACGATCCTTTGTACTTAGGAGGCTAACTTAAGTTGCGTTTAACCCTTTCAGTTTGAAAGTCATTGCTGAAGTGGATCAACATCGTCTAGGGGTCAAAATAAAAGATGTCAAAGAAAAAAAGTGTTGAAGAAGGAGCGGTAAATGAGATATATGAAGGACCTCTTGTTTATGTGAATCATAGTACCTGTAGACGATTTAATGAAGGAAAAAATAGTTCTCACTACAGGAATCAATAAAAGCTATATCAAAACCCTCCAAATCGAAACGTCTCTATTCGGCTGAAAAATAAAAAATCGTTCTGAGAAAGCAAGAAAAAATATCCCTGACATCCTTTGGTTAGAGGCATTAACGAAAGAAGATGAAGGAAGAGGAATGGAAGGACAGGGGATAGGAGGTGAGGAAGGAGGAAAGGGAGGAGATGAAGGCATGGAGAGGGGAGGAGAGAAGAATAAAAAGACGTAAGAGTTGGAGGGAAAGTGGATGGAGGGAGGAAAGAAGGAGAGAAAAGGGGAAGGGAGAAGAGAAAAAGGAAAGATATTAAAAGTGATGGAATAGATAGTAACAAAAAAGGAAAAGGGAATGAGAGAAAATGGATAGTGATGACTGAAAGGGAAGAAAGAAAAGGGAAGAAAATAAAGGAGAAAAGTGAATTTGAGGGGAGAGAGATAAGGAAGGAAAAGAGAAAGGTAAGGAGAGGTCTAATAGGGGAAGGTGAATCGAAGGTAGATTAGGGGAAAAGAGAGAGAGGAGAGGGAGGGAATGAAAAGTAAGGAAGGAGACAGAAAAGGGAATGTGGAAGGGAGAGAGAGAGAGAGAGAGAGAGAGAGAGAGAGAGAGAGAGAGCATGAGTGAATGAGTTAGTAAGTTATTGAGTATGCGAGTGAGTAAGTATATAAGTGAGTAATTATGTGAGTGTGTGAGTATGTGAGTGAGTGAGTGAGTGAGTGAGTGAGTGAGTTAGTATGCGAGTCAGTAAGTCCGTGAGTGAGTGATTACGTAAGTGAGTATGTATGTGAGTTAGTATGGGAGAGACAGACATACATACAAGAGAACCATGAAGGGAGAGGAGAAGGGGGGAGTCGACTGATGGATTGAATGGAATGCCAAGTGTGAGGAAGGAAGGTCGGATGGAGATGAAGGGAGGGAGATTAAATTAAGGGAGACTGTGATTGGTACTGATTAAAGACGGAAGGGGAGGAGGGAAGAGGAAAGGGAAGGAGACAAGAGACGGGAAGGGAGTAGACCCACAGAGAAAGACAGACGGGTTGACAGGAGACAGGAGGGTGACGTGACAGAGAGGGTGAGAGAAAGGTGGAAAGACAAAGACAGATGATGTCCTGGATGATGGAGAGAGAGAGAGAGAGAGAGAGAGAGAGAGAGAGAGAGAGAGAGAGAGAGAGAGAGAGAGAGAGATTCTCCACTGTCAGCTTGACTAGGTAAACTGCGCTTCAATTTTTTCAAGCAAGGAAGGGAAGATGTGTGTGTGTGTGTGTGTGTGTGTGTGTGTGTGTGTGTGTGTGTGTGTGTGTGTGTGTGTGTGTGTGTGTGTGTGTGCGTAGGAGGATGCGGCTTGTAAAGAGAAGAGTGTATGAGGTGGGAGGCAGGGGTAAGGAATGAATGCAGGGGGGAGAGAGGGAGAGGCGCGGGCTAATGTGTGTGTGGGAGGGAGGTAAACATCGGGTGTGCAGAGAGAGAGAGAGAGAGAGAGAGAGAGAGAGAGAGAGAGGCGGAAGGGAAGGGTGGGGATTGAGAGGAGGGAAAGGGTGGAAGACGAGGGAGTGGGAGAGAAGGCCAAGGAGAGGACACCTGCGTTACCCCCTGGAAGCATGAAAGTGATGTGGCGCGACCGCCTTTGTGTGTACGAATACATGTGTGCATGTGTGTGAATTCCTTGGACGAACGAAGCTCAAATTAAGAAATGAGTGTCGGATCAGTGATTATATTTTTAGCTTTGGGTTGTGTATGTTTGCGTTAGAGATAGAAAACTTCCATCAACTTCAATAATTTATATATAAAGTTAGGTATAAAGGTGTAGTCCTTAATGAACGGATGAGCAACATGGTAGGTATAACGTGTGTAGCTCATATAAGATTCGATTTCGTGTTGTGAGTGATCAGTATGAAGAGAAATAAGTCATTCACTGAACATCATAAGAAACTATATTCTTGATACAAACAGCAAAGAGATAGTTACTCGAGGAATATATGGCTAAGAGTCTACTTGTAGGCTATTCCTAAAATAGATATGAACATTCTTGAAGGAAAGCATGAGGAATTGTTGAGTCACCATATGGAAAGAGAGAGAGAGAGAGAGAGAGAGAGAGAGAGAGTGTGTGTGTGTGTGTGTGTGTGTGTGTTCAACCGTATGGTATGGTGTGGTTTGGTATAAATTCATGTTGTATAAGTAAATTACGATGTATGTACTAAGATGGAGTGTGTGTTGTTTAAACCTTCTTTGTTGTCCTTGCCTGATATCTTTATTCTACTTTTATTTTTAAGGAGCTGCCAAGTTCAAGCAAACTGGTCCACTGTTGTCGATTTCTTTTCCTGTAATCTACATTAACAACGCCGCTACAATACACAGTAACAAATTGAAATGCATGTAGGTTGAAATTAACTTGAAGCAAATTTAATAATCTTTTCTTATGTCCAAATGTTCAGTGGTAGAACAAGCCAGCATTACGGCTCTAGTCTACATCTTTCTAGAACACTTTTGTCGTGACTAGCACCTTATTCTAGTGCGATTTTTTTTTTTCTGTAGTCCATCATTAAAGACATACAGATGGCAATTTTAGCACAAGTTACAGTGAGCAGAGTATACTATAGTAGCCTTTTGCACTGATATATCTGCAGTGGCCGAGGAGTGTTGTCAGGGAGTCGTCCTTTGCCTCTGTCCACGCAGTCCTCCTCCTTCTCCTCGGCTTTAAAACTTACCCTCTCACCTTCGTCTTTCCACCCTCTCGTTTGAAAAACATTTTGAGAAATTTCTACTCAGGCCTCGTCCTTCACACACCTCTGCTTTGTGTTAGGTTTGTCAGTCATGTTACTGATGTAGTTTTCTTTTAAGGAAGGGTGTGGAAGAAAGATTAGAAATTTTTGTGTCTGCTAGACATCCCTGAAGCTGGAATAAAGTTGCTCCCTAACAGAAAAATACAGAAAGGGAAGAGATGTAGCGAGGAGGCGGAGGAGCAGAGAGGAGGGAATATAATGGGGGGAGAAGGTAAAGGTGGGGATGACGAGAGATGGTGACAGTAAAGAAGGTGGGAAAAGAATACTCAGGCATCCATGACTCACTCTCAGCGCATTAGTTGTAATATGATGCTAGGGTTGTGCTGATTATGAAACAGTTATGTGTCCGTAATAACACTAAGGATTCTATGGATCACACAGCTAAATGAAATAAATTGACATTGGTTTAAATAAAACACAGAAGACGACACCACGACAGGGTTAAACAGGTGAAATAGGAAAACAATGTCAGTAGGACAGGGAAAGGAAGCAAGTGAAAATGGTTAGTGATTATACCCAAATAACTGAGAACAAAGATGTGAGGAACAATATACAACGCAAAAACTGAGAGCACGGAAGAAGAAAAACTATAGAGAATAATGAGCCAATAAAAAAAATCGTATGAGAAAAAAAATTATAACTGAATTTGAGTGAGGGATATATAGTGCAAATCAACAATAACTGGGAAGATGTAAACTAACAAATGTATCATTAAAACTTAGTGTTCATAAGTGTATACACCTTTCAGCTTAATTAAGATCATTTAAGGAATACTGGTAATGAGCGAAGTCGAAGGTATAGCTATTGTAATTGATTCTGTTTCTGGTTTTATGGCTGTGCATGCATTTGTGTCTGCATAATATCTGATATGTGTTTATCCCACTTGGATTAAAAATGGGTCATACAGCGTGCATGTGCATGTGAGGGAGGAAGGGCCTAGGCATTAGAGAAAAATAAGTAGTTCGGTAATGAAAGACAGTTAATTTATTATATATATATATTTTTTTATTTGTCCAAGGAATATAAACAACAAGAAAGATGATGAAGATAAATTCAAGTTTTCAGTTAGCCTACATTTCTTGACGTCAGGAGAGTGGTGAATCATCTCAAAATGTAAGCAAAAGCTTTTGTGAAGCATTTACACGTATTTACTTGTATTACCACTGTTACGAAGAGGGTTACGGCCATTGTTGAGTGGATGGGTATTGCCATGAATTGGGGCGTTTCGAATGTTGGATGGAGTATTGTGACTTTGGGATGGGGGGTTGACTGTTGAGTGGGGTCTAGCTGCCTCGGAGTAGTGGGTTATTAGCAAGGGGGTTACAGGAGTTACCACTGCGGAATAACTGGCCTTCCTTGACACCATGGGCTTTTTCTAGGTGGTTAATTAGATGGTCGGTGCGACTGTAAGCAACAGTACATAAATGACACTTATAACGGCGGCCTGAACCATGCGCCTCTAAGTGGCGTTTCAAATGCCCTGTGGAGGTAAATGTTGCAGGGCACTCGGGGCACGCTGGCCGACGATCAGACGTGATGTGTCTCTTATGTTTTGACCCAATGGAGGCTGAAGCAGCAGCAGTTGCTGCACTGGAATTGTACTGATTCAGCGGCAGGATTAACTCTTTGTATGCACCATTTTCCTTTTGGTCCTGAGGATGTCCGGAAGCATATCCAGGAAAGGGATGCAGGTGAATATCTGTGGTCGAAGAAAGTCCCTGATGCTGAATAGGGGGAAAATAGTTAAGGTCATCCTGTGAGAATCCTGCCCAGCTGCTCTGCATATCGAGGCCATATGGTCCTGTCATCGTAGGTGGGTTTGTATACGTAGGCAGGCTTTGATAATCGTGAGGTGATGTTTGCAAAGATTGGGATCGATTGGACGGCTTTGCTGAAGACAGGTGTACCTCTGATCCTCTAGTTCCTGTGAAGCCTTGTAATGGGTTACTATACCTTGACCAGTTATGGGCCGCGGAAAGCATATTATTTTGGTTCTGGGAAAATCCCCCCAGAAACTTCGAGATGGAGGGCAGCATCTGTACGTCTGTGAATATCGCCGTCAGAGGGTGAACTCTGTGGCTGGCTCCCTCGTGAAAGTCGTGTTACATAGTGAATCTGGTTCCTGGAGCCGTGTTGATCCCCAGGGGACGAAAGTTGAGCGTATAACATATGCTGATCTTCCTCATGATCACAAAAAGAATATTCTTGGACATCTTTGGACGTAAAATCAGGGCTGATGATTCTGTGGGAATGTAATTGGTTCCCGTCAGATCTGGCGTGCACTGAAGTGTCTGCACCCTCATGTGATGGTCCCACATACATACTGTTGTGTGTGTGCAGGTTATTATCACCTCCAAAGGGCTGATGGAATGTGCTGCCTTGGCCTGAAGTCGAGTGAAGACCTGCGTCTCTGTCATGGCCTGGAAAGTGAACTGTTTCAAGCATGTAAGACTTGTCTCTGTGGGCGTCCACTGAAGCTGAATGAAGCTCGTTAGTTTTATTCTCTGCATTTAGGATAGCTGCTGCATCTGGTCCACTGTGGGTTTCGGCCACTGCAACAGATGAGGCAGCTGATGAGCATAAAAAATATCAAAGTAGGCAATAGAATACCAACACAGGCAAAGGAACAATATAATAAACACAGTACAGACATGGACGTATAGGCTTAAACGTAGAGTTGTGAGAATAAGTGGGTGGAAATGTAAATGTGAAAGTATCTTATGTATGCAAAAAGTAAATGTCACAGATGTAGTGAGACTATGAGTTAAATCTAATGATTATGCGAGGACAAGCGATATTGCATGCATGCATGTATGTGTGTGTGTGTGTGTGTGTGAGAGAGAGAGAGAGAGAGAGAGAGAGAGAGAGAGAGAGAGAGAGAGAGAGAGAGAGGCGGGTGAAGGAAGGAGAACCAGAGAAAGGGGGAAAAATTTGGAACAGTTGGGGTGATGGGAGAAAATGGAATAAATAAATTCCTGGATAAATGGGAGATGGATGAAGGGGCGACTATGTTATATAAGTGTAAGAAGCACTACTGTAGCTGGATCAGGTAAGGGACAGAGATGAAGACGGATGTAATGAGAGAGAGATGGAGAGGATATGAGAGACTGATGAGGTGGGAGGGAAAGGGATGTGGAAGGATGGGTAGGAGAGTCTTGTTGATGAAGAGGTAAACGAGAAAGATGTAGATGGAGGAGGAAAAGGACAGCGCTATAAACTGAGGGATAGGATGGAGGGGGATGTGAATGGAGGGTGGCGAGGAGGAGTGTAAATAGAAAGGATAGGAGAAGGAAATGGAGGGGTTGTAATGAGGGATATATGTAGAGGAGTGGAAGAGAGATGGTTGTAGATGGAAGCGTACGAAGTGATGGTGGAGCAGAAAACTAATTTGCACGAGAATGAGTAAGGGAAAGGATAGAGTTGGAGAGATTAACCCTTTCGCTGTGACTGGTGCATTAGGTAGCCTACTTGATTCAGGATAATAGCGGAAAAATATGTTGTGCTAAGAATAATCCTAGCAATCATGGACTTCACAAGCTATCTCACATAGTCCTTCTCTGTTTTTGTCTGGCACCAGATGACGGCATTCAGATGAGAGAAATCCCAGCATTCAAAGTGTTAATGTTGGGATGTATGCAGGGAAAAGATGGGCGATAGACAGGGATAAAGATGGAACGGATAGAGGGAGGGATATCCAGGGAGACGACGGCTGGGGTTAGAAAGATGGAGTGAACGAAGGGATGAAGCTGTAGAAGTTCATTGAAGATCTGCAGTATATCATCTTTATAAGTTGTCTTGTCAACATAATATATCACTATTAGCTCATACGTAAGTTGCAGTAAATTTATTAAAGTTCCATTGTTGTCATTACATACGTCTGGCCAGTTTTTCTCAGCTTACAGCAACACATATAGGGAAAAGTTATCATTTTTTTAAAATAAACATCTCTGACTTATAATGAGAAACAGTAGCTCTATTGTTTACTTAGATCAGTGTAGGGAAGTATGGAAGAGGAGATGAGATGCTGGGAAGACGATAAAGATGGGGTGGGGCGAAAAATTTTGAAGGGGTGAAGGAGGCCAAGCTGTAATTTTATAGAAAGCTAACTTTATCTTAGCTTAGTATTGCCTTTCTTCATTTCCAGCGCCGAACTGTAGCAAGATATTAACTACAGAATATGGTGCTAGTAAGGAAGAAGTGGTGTGTAAAGGACGTAGACACCAAGTACTTTCTTCTCCTGACACTGAGGCACGGGAAATAAGGTCCATATGGGGGAAAGTCTCCGTCAAGTTATGGTCTGTCATTTTATCTATAGTCAGTTAAAGTGAAGAGGTTGATATGAAGAGGAAAATATGTATGTGGATGAATGAGCACGGATGAAATGCTGGGTAAAAAAAAAAAAGGGACAAGTGAAGGAAGGGAGACAGCTGTATGGGCTGGGAAATACAGAGTGGGAAAAGAGATGTAGATGGATAAGCAGAGATGGATGATGGGGTTGAGTGAAAGAATGAATAGCGGGAAGCACAAGACTTTAGTGTATTAAAATATGGAATAAGATATGTAGACAGACGAGTATGCGTTGTAGAAGTGAATGAAGATGAAGGGGTTGCATGAAAAGTTTAGGCATGGATGAAGATGGAGTTAAGTGAAAGGCTTAAACTGATGGAGTGAAAGAAGGAACGCAGCTTGATTGATGCGGAGATCAGTATGGAGAAAGTGGAGGAGGAAGATGGATATACCGGTAGTTGGGCATGATTTGAAAGAAGGATGAAGTAGAGTGAAAACCTTAGAACAGAGGAATGTGGAGGAAACATCTAGACCAAAGGGATAAATGAAGCTTTGAGGCTGGAAAAGAACAGGTAGATGAGGGTACAGGTATGGTGAGTGAGGGAAGGTTGTGTGGAAGGATTAGAGTGATAGGACAGTGGGAGACAGGTAGAAGGGGAAAGTTAAGTGTGGAAGCAGCATGTGGTAGGCAAGGCATGGATCATTTTCACATTCTTAATAATCATGCCCTCTCGGGGATAACCTACGCATTCTCCACCCATGGGATTTCTCTCGGCCAAACTTCTACTGGGTGGCTGGCAGGAAGGATGGTGGTTAAGGCCGTGAGTGAGAATTCTTACAATCTGCACAACTTTGGTTCTGGATAGACTTCTCGAAATTGATTAATCAAAGCCTCAGTGAACCCCTTTGCATACAAGAAACTTTGCATCTGACAACAACAGGAATAAACTAAAAATGGCCGTCACTATAGGATTCAAGGCGCTAACCACCCTTAGTCTTTGTGTCTTGTTTTCGTTTGTGGTTTGTTTTGCCTTTTATTTCTTTTCACAGATGCTTTCTCTGCCTTTATTTGCTATGCATCTTCCTTTAAAATCATTTTGTCTCCTCTTCCGAGTCGTGAAGGACTTTTCACAGGTTTTGGATTTACTATACAAGAAGGCAGCACATCAACTTACTGTGGTTTGTGAAAATAAACAATGACTACTCTGTACAAGTATATAAAATTTTAAATAAATACATAGGTATGTATGCGTAATGAATATAACGTTTTCTGTATACTAAATGGGACAAAATCTGTCGTATTCTGTGACCTTTACGGCATACGGTATTGCCATACCGACCTTGACCTGAGACCGTATTTATTGACTCGTAAGCTTAGGTTGTGCAGAGGATTGCTTCTATAGGCGAATGTTTTCATTCATACAACTATCATAAGGAGACTTGTAGTAAAAATTGGTCAGGGTCCTTTATAAATACAAGCCTGGGATATGCCAGACACAACCAGATTATTTACCTCCTATAAGAGGCGCTCACCTCTAGCGACCACAAGCTAGCGCTGCGTGGCTAGAAAAGTTATTCAGAATTACATTAATTTGTGTCCCCGGACCATTTCATCTTTTACTGGACAGGAAAGGGGGGTGTAGATAAAAAGGTAAGACAGGAATGTAGACAGAGACAGGAGGGGGGATTTATGTTAAATGAATGGGTAAGAGAAAAATGTACTCGGGTCAATGCTAGATCACTGGAGAGGGGAGGAGTGAATAAGAGAGAGAGAGAGAGAGAGAGAGAGAGAGAGAGAGAGAGAGAGAAAGTGAGAGAGAGGCGGGGGGAATGAGGTGGAGGGATGGTAGGAGAGGTATTTGAAAAGGGGGGAGTAGTGAGATGGATGGATTGCATCTTTAAGGCGGAGGACAGGCTGACAGGGAGGCAATATATATGTGGCCACCGTCTTCGGGATTAAGGCGTCTGACCATCGTTAGGTAGACAGATAAATTCCATGTATGACCGTAACGGGTTAACTTTTAATCCTGGTGCGTTAAATAGGTGAATCCAGGTGAGGTCAGGTCAGGTCACGTTACCGTTCAGTTACAGGGAGTAAATGAGTCTGTATTTAGAGGTGGGAGTGAGGTGTAGGTACGGGCAAGATCTAAAGACTAACGGGGTAGGTACACGTACATCGAATTATATGCAGTCATTACCTAGCATTCAGGTAGTGGGAATGGCCCAGTTAGATCAGGTAAAAACAAACCAACTATATCTACATCTTTTGGCTGAGCTGATCTCATTCCTCATCTTTCCTTCACCCGTGTCAACACCTCACTCCCACCTCTGAATCCAGACTCCTCTACTCCCCGTAACTGAGCGGTAACCTGACCTGATTTCACCCGGATTCACCTGTTTAACGCACCGGGATTAAAAGTTAACCCGTTATGATGGTACATGGAATTTATCTACCTATCTAACTATGGCAAGACGCCTTAATCCCCAAAAAAGGTGGCCAGAAACAAACTGCCTCCTTGTCAGCCTGTCCTCTGCCATTAGGATGTCCATCATGCATCTCACCCCTCCCCATTTCAAATACCTTCCCATCCGCCCTCATTTTCCGCCCCTTTCCTCCTTCCCTCCCTCCCTCCCTCTCTCTCTCTCTCTCTCTCTCTCAATGCGTCTGTCTGTCTGTCTTTGTCTGTCTGTCTGTCTCAGTCTTTGTCCGTCTGTCTGTCTGTCTGTCTGTCTCTACCCCACCACTTCACTCACATACACTCTCTTATAGCAAACTTTTTCTCCATTCTCTTCCAGTGCTTCAACAGTCTCAGGGTACCTCTAGCACTGCCCATCACGTCCACTTCAACATTACATATTAAACACACGTGATTACATGCTGCGAAAATAATAAGTTACTAGAGTGTCTAAAAGTGGACTATCTAGAAGCGCAGTTAGTTGAATATAAGATGGAAATTCGACTGTTACCGGAGGTACCAAGTATGAGTCAAATGGCCTACTGCAGTTAATTCTTTCATGTTCAGAATTCACGTCGAGGGTGGTTTGAGTTTATTTATTGCATTATTCACCTGTCTGATGGGTTGGGATTGCAGTATAGAACGTTTTACGCCCTTGAAACTGACTAATTCATAACGTTGAAATTCTCGGTGAAATCGTATATTTAAAAACAAGATTATTTCTCGTCAGCTAGACATAATTATTACTTTACGTAGATTTCAAAGTGAGTCAAAAACCCGTCTAACATTCTACTCGCCCCCGTACACACCTGCCTCGAACAAACTCGCCCCCGTGCACACCTGCCTCAAATAAACTCGCCCCCGTACACACCTGCCTCATACAAACTCATCCCGTACACACCTGCCTCGTACAAACTCACCCCCGTACACAACTGCCACATACAAACTCGCACCCGTACACACCTGCCACATACAAACTCGCCCCCGTACACACCTGCCTCATAAACTCGCCACTGTACACACCTGCCTCATACAAACTCGCCCCCGTACACACCTGCCTCAAACAAACTCGCCCCTATACACACCTGCCTCATACAAACTCACCCCCGTACACACCTGCCTCATACAAAGTCGCCCAACTTATGGCAATCGACACAATTTCTCAGCTTACCAGGAGCCAATTTCCAAGAGCTAGAAGCCATACTCAGAGACAGCAGAGGTAATTAGGGGGCCTTTGATTAGGATGCTTTGGCGAATTTTAGAAGTTGGTCACCTTTAAATGACTTTTGCAACAATTTTGGGGATAAAATGGTCAAAATTTCATTGCTGTCTCTGAATCAGTATTGCCGGTTTCTCAGTTGAGAGAACCATTTGTATTATTGGTAAAAAGTTAGAAGAATTTGCAACAAATCTGTTATTTTATTTTTATTATTTCTTTGGGGGAAAAAAATCTGTGGGCTTTAGGTCTTTGGTTCCTTGTGCTTTGCTTTAAAAATAAATAAATAAATAAATAACGAGGACTTACTGTATTGTACCGTGCCAGAACGTTCTGCCGCAAGTATATACGAGTGTACTACAGAAGACAAAACGCTAAAATTATCTCTAAGTTTCCTATGATTACGTGAACACTGATGGACAGAGTAGACTACTGTAGTTTGTCCACCCTAATGTGGAGGAAATTTTCATCGTTTCGCAGCCAATGTCCCGAAGTTCAATGGCCAAATACTGTTAAGGCGATGATACGACGTTACATTCTTTCCCTACCAGTTCGTTACTAGCGCCATATTCTAGCGTTAATGACTTGTCACAGCTCAGCATGTAATAGAGACCGATGGTAGTATTAGGCTAAGTTTAACTGGAATAAGCATTTTGACAAATAACACACTATATGGTGAAAAATGACCAGTCTTGCTGTGGAAATAACTCTTTGGCAGAAGGTGTTGCGTACACATGAAATCTTTCACTACAAGAAGCCACACCAAAGCTTAATAAAATCGTCGGTAGACAGTAGGAAAAAATAACTTCATTGTAAGGAAGTGGTTAATAGAGACTTCTCTAACCCTTGAAATTCGAGGCATCGTATATATATATATATATATATATATATATATATATATATATATATATATATATATATACATATACATACATATATATATATATATTAAGCCAAATTATCGTAGTGACAAGCCTTAAAATTTACGAACTAAATATTCTAACTCAAAATAAGTAAAGAGGAGCAGAGTGAATAAGTAGCTTACCAAGGGGAATGGATCCGTCCAGAGATTGTAGGGGCTGGTGCTGCTGCCGCCTTTGTTGTTGTTGTCCGTTGGTCTCAGGCTCATGAGGGACGTTTACAGGTAACCAAGGGCAACTACCATTACGGTTGCCATCAAGGTCCGGGAAGCTGGACATGGTGACGGAGGGCAGTGGGGTTTCTGTCGGCACGTCCGGGGAGGTCGGCATGGTGACTGAAGGCGATGGGTTTTCCTTTTTATCGTGGCACTTGTATGTGAAGTTGTTGTGCTCGCCTGGCCGGCAGACCATTACTGTCAAGCGCTAATTTGAAGTCGTCTTTCACCACTGTGTATTGATATGTGTTCTAATTATCAGCAGGCCACAGCGCAACACATCAAAAATATCACAAGGTCCATATCATGCCAAAGCTCCCCAGCTCAAATTTTCCAAATGACAGTACACGACCATGTAGGTTCGTCTCATCCCACTCGGACAATACTCACAACGGCCTCTCCTGCCCATTTATTAAGTTGGCCACACTACTCCGCTGTCCTGACCGCGATTTGTCCCTCCCACTATGACTTATAATTGGCTGTTGTCACCTTCCTCTTGACATAACCCCTCCCACTACCTTACCTCAAGGCGTTAAGTGGCAGGATATCACACACACACACACACACACTGGCTGGGGACGAGACCCCAACAATGCCTGTAGTTTTAGCTCTCTGAAGCAAATCGTGAGTTCTTTTATCGCTTTAATGTGAACGAGTAAAACATTTTTGAAATTTGTTAAGGTTTGGGTCAAATTATTTACATGTTTATTTATAAGCTGATTTACAACTGACTAGTGACGGTTAGTTAAAAATTATCCTATTTGCATCAGTCTTTGCAATTATTGCAACAGAAATAGTGTGTGTGTGTGTGTGTGTGTGTGTGTGTGTGTGTGTGTGTGTGTGTGTGTGTGTGTGTGTGTGTGTGTGTGTGTGTGTGGTCCAGTAGTGTGCTAAAGCATCAGTAGATGTCGAGACATATCCCCATTGTAGCCTATAATAGTGTCCAGAGACTGTGGCTCGGTCGGTTCTGTATTGGCTTCATGTTCTGAGGACACTGTGTCGTGAGTTCGAATTCTTTGACTTCTGAAATGAAAAGGAGGACACTAACAAACTAATTAATGTCTGTCCGCAAACAATTAAGTATGCAGCCTACACCATACCTTTGTCTAATACTATTATCTTCTGTTTCTCCGTCTGTATTATGTATCTGTCCTTCCCTGCTACATTATGCCATTGTCTAATACCGCTACATTAATTATATATGAAAAACGATGAGAGACCAGGCGACAAAAGGAGTATATTTTACAATCCAGGATACTTAAAATTTTTTCAGTATGAAGATATCCTCTAAAGTGAATGAACCTCAAGTCCTTGAAATTTAATATGTCCAGTAATCTCTAGGCGAATGGGTATTGATTTGGCTCGCTTTTGATTAGTTTTTCCGGAAAGGTTAACTTGCAGACTTCCAATATTCTTTTTTGCATAAAAGGTAAACAAAGTAAAACGATATCAACACACTAGAGAGCTTATTGGAAAACACTTCAAATACTGTTGCTGCAGGATGCCTTCCTTAAGAAGAGAAATTATCTGACGGTAGTTAGCTCAGAGATGAGCAAATTTTTTGATAGAAAATACAGTAACAACTGCAAATCCAACCGTGAGAAATTTTATGAATGGGGGTGTGATTATGAATCGCAGTTTGTAAGAGACTGAGTGTAAAAGTGTAACTGTGTGTGTGTGTGTGTGTGTGTGTGTGTGTGTGTGTGTGTGTGTGTGTGTTTCTCGTCAACAAAAGATGGCGTGACATGTCCTCACAGCAACACAAACCCCTTCAATCCAAAGACGTATTTTTCATTTTGTTTCTACTCCCTCCAGACAGTTTTGTTTTGTCTGGATCGATTTTCTGAAACAGAGGGATTAGGTGATGTCTTCGTTTACCCCTTCATTACAAGAAACCAAACTAAAGCTAGATAAAATACTCTCGACATAACACGAGTAATTGAACACAAGCCACAGGACTGAATGGTTACCTATGCCAAGGTAACTGAAATGGACATTGTTACGGGACAGAGAAAGATAATGTACACTTTAAGTGAGAATACTAAAAATCACTACTGTCCTGTAAAGTTCCAGGTTCAAAACAAAAGAGTTAGGTAAAATTGCAAGTTAAAGTTTAATGCTCAAACTAACAACAAAACATTCAGGACTCATAAGGATAATGTAATGGCAAAAAACAGGTTAAATATATGGTTAACTGCAATAGCCTCTATTAACACGAAATTAGCAAGAGTAAATTTATCTAAGTCAGCCCTGATAAAATGAAAATACACTGGGTAATGCTCAGTTAATGCAAGATAAATTATTACAGATACAAACTATTATTAACAATTGGCTGACATAAAACCTTAATCACAAAAATCTTACTAGGCCTAAGAATTAACACCCTATGCTACACAGTACAAGAAAAAATGCAATAACACTTATACTCAAATTACACAGTTGCTAGATGGTTGGAGACTTCCTGAGCACTCACAATAATAACAACTGTACAGGGGAGGACAGAGATGTGAACAAAATGAGGAGTAGATCTAAGTGGCAATTAATGCAGAGACTGAGCTCATTATATAGGGGCCGGCAGAGCTTGATACAACTTGTAAGAAGGACGCGCAAATGAAGCCAGAGGGGACAAAGAGTTGACACTCCTGCTCTGAACAACAGAAAGAACGACTTACTCTACTATAAGGGAGGAGGGGAGGAGTGAGGTAGAACACGCTCATGATCAAACATGCAGCATACTGTACGTTAGAATTACACAAAGGATGATGAACAAAGGGATGGAGGCAATATGGCGCCCTGCGGTCACGTGATCCGACCAGACCAATCACTTTCGACCTGCTGAGACTCGGTGGCCTCGGCATGGCCACTCTCTTATATCCACTGCTATGGAGCCTTTTTTTGTTTGTTATTTATTTGTTTTTTGTTTTATGTGTCCGACTTTGGGCCTAAGCTTCACAGCCTGTTCCCAAGGCCCAGAAGTACTACATGCCATACAGCTCCGCCTGTCACCACTTCGGCGTTAACACTCACCGTCCATATTGAATACATGTTAGGGCTGTCTCATACAGGACTGATGTATTGGTATGACCGG
Source organism: Coenobita brevimanus (assembly GCF_032717465.1). Taxonomy (NCBI): domain Eukaryota; kingdom Metazoa; phylum Arthropoda; class Malacostraca; order Decapoda; family Coenobitidae; genus Coenobita; species Coenobita brevimanus. The sequence goes on along the minus strand of NC_136976.1, from coordinate 12,721,820 downwards.
GGGTATTTTTACATGTCAGCGGGACTTCCGGGAGATCAGTAACGTCTACTTTATGAATTAAAACCCTTAAGGTGTTCCTTGCCCCAGCCAGGATCCGAACCTGGAACAGTTAGGACTACAGGCTACCTCTCTGCCGATTCAGCCACCATCTCCCCCTGTCTCCTTGATGATAATAATAGTAATAATAAAGGCATTCTTAAACTCTCAGTTGAATAAAATTAGGCTTTAATTGAAATAGAAAAATTGATTTATCCCGACCATGAGAGGGATAATGAGGGATGCAGAACAATGTGTAAGTGAGTAAAATGGTCAGAGTAATGCAGGTGTTTGTAGGGGTGACTCATAGGTGAAAGGAGTGAGAGAGAAGAGACGTGAGGAGAGTATTCTGGAAGGGTGGGAGTCTGGGAGCGGAGGGGGAGGCGGGATGGAAGTGGGGGGGGGAACAGGTGCAAGAAGTACGAGACAGAGAGAGAGAGAGAGAGAGAGAGAGAGAGAGAGAGAGAGAGAGAGAGAGAGAGAGAGAGAAGGTAGGGAGATGAAGGGAGAGATGGAAGGATTAGAGGACTATCAGCCATCAGGTAAAGATGAGAATGTTCGCGACCTCCCAGAAGTTGCCAATCTTCACATGAAAACTTGATTTGAAAAATTGATCAACTAAACTACTGTTTTGTAAGCGTTTCCTATATCACTTTGTTCATACGTATAATTTTATGAACATATTTGCCCAGTGACATGAGGAAAAGAAGCTTCAGTATGACAGTTGATGGGAATCACTAGACCGAAACTAATATACTGTCCAAACCTCGGGACAAATACATTATTGTTAACAGATTAAAAGTGATTATTCACATTCGAAGCCAAGTCTATTAATATGATTTTAATCAAATAAACTTTTCAGACATATACATCCATATATAATACTAGCATGAAGTCGTTTGGCCGCAAAATATTTATAGGAATCAGATGAAGATATGCACACGCCAGCGTCAAATTTTGCTTTCATCCTGGAAACATCGGTACTTGCGATTTCGGTCGGTGACTTCGTCTTTGCATGTTTTCGGTTTCTCAAATTATGCCTTTCTTCTTCCTCTTCTTCTTTTTTTTTTTTTTTTTTTTTTTTTACTGCTAGTTTGTAACCTACTTCAGCAATTGCCAGATGAAACATTAATCTCTTTGATTATTAAACGATGATGTTTCAAATTTAACATGCACCGAGACTTCTGATATCATGTGATGAATGCTACCGGATCAATTGTCGTTTCATGCATTCTGGTAACTTTTCTGGAGCATTATACTCAGTAAATCATATATAGAATACTAGTATAATAACCATTAATTACAGTGTTGAATAATTTATGTACTCTTCATCACTGTATATCATGGAAGGGATTTTAGAAAATACACGACAGTGTGAACCGGAAGTAGTTCTTAATTTAAAAACCCGGCGGTCACTGGAAACTCCTGGGTTTGTGAACTCTTTCGTTGGAGGAGTTGGTGTGTGTGTGTGTGTGTGTGTGTGTGTGTTTTAAAAAATGGAGGCATGCTTAGAGTAGGTAAATACTGATCAGTAAAAGTTATGCTGTAAGGATACTGACAACCGAAGAGAATATCTTATCTCAATTTCTCTCTTCCTTCTCCCCTGTCTGTCTCTCCATTTAGTTCTGACTTGCAGTTATAAACTAAAAAACGTATCTGTATCAATAGACAAAATGGCACTACTTTCTGCATTCATGTCATTCTTAGTGTTCAGTGTTATCCTTATTATTATAATCGTTCTTACGGTCACAGCACACACACACCACAAAGCCAGCCTGAAGACAGGGCGTGTGTGCTGGGCAGTCCCCAGGCCCTGTCTTCCCCCTTACTATTTTTTAAGCCAGCCCAAACCCCACTGACCGGGCTAATGTATGGCCCGGCCTGCACTATAGGTGCAGGAAATCTTGCAACGAACGAACGAACGGTCACAGCATACTTTTATCATTATATCCATCGTTGTCATCACACGTAACATTATTATGGTTACTAATATGCCCAACATCGCCACTGTGGTTATCTTCCTCCCCATCATTCATTATCATTGGGGGAGGCGGTGGCTGAATCGGTAAGCAGGCGGCCTGCAGTCCTAATGGACCTAGGATCTAATTCCGGCTGGGGCAGGGAACAGTTTAAGGACTTGAATATCATAAAAGCAGACTTTACTGATCTACCAGAAGAGCCTCTGACATGTAAAATAAACCCTGCTAATACCACCGCACCAGTCCTGTATAAGACAGCCCTTGAATGTGTTTAGTATGGACGGTGGGTGTTATCGCCGAAGTGGTGACATGTGGAGGTGTGTAGGAGGATTACTGGGTCTTGGGATAGGCCCTGAAGCCTTTGCCCAGAGTTGGACACATAAAAAAAAAAAAAAATCACTACCATCATCATGACAACTGCCCCGCCGACCATGACCCTTTCTGTTCCCTGGGGTCACTTGGCATTAGCTCTCCCCACTTCTCCTTTGTCATCTCACCCCCATCCCTCCTTCTGCTCCCTAAGCAATATGGATGTTGAGAAGTAAAGCTGAGAAGTTAGCCACAGGACCAAGCTTGCTAAGTCAAATATCCAGGTAGGAAAGAACTGCATGAAGTATAATGTAGTAGGTAGACGGAAAAGATTTCATGTTATAGAGTTCCCAGATTAGTAGCAGTGTCCACGTTTTGCTCCATTGGATTACCCCTGACTACCGCAAGATGCATCACTTAACTGGTTGCATCACCATGATCATCACCAGCATTAGCTGCATGAGGGGTCACTGATGCTCAAAGGCTTTTTTTTTTTTTTTTTTTTTTTCCCTGTGGCAAACACATTTCGTGAACGGTGACGATCTTTTTATAAAAAAAACATTAACTTAATACTGGCGTACTTTTAGCAGCTTCTCAAAAACTCATAATTACCTCCTCCTCCTCCATACACTTCTTTCCGCATCGTTCAATGTGCATCGTCTGCCGGCTTCGTGTGTAAATGATCCGAGTGTCATCATCCTCATTAGTTTTTCAGTATGTTCAACAGCCAATCCACATCGAATTAAAGTTCTCACCCAGCAAATGGATTAATAATGAACCTTAATGAACCCTTTATTCTCTTAATAAATGTAGTCCATCCCAAAGCAGCCGCAGAATCCTCCTACTTATCCCCGTCCTAATGTCAGCTATTAACGTATTAACTTCTTCGAGGGTGGAGGGGATCTCTGTTCGCTGGTCAAATAAATATCCTTATTTATTACTCCCGAGAGACGGCGGCACAGCTGTGGGGGTCTCTCTCTCTCTCTCTCTCTCTCTCTCTCTCTCTCTCTCTCTCTCTCGTGTGTGTGTGTGTGTGTGTGTGTGTGTGTGTGTGTGTGTGTGCGCGCGTGCGTGCGTGCCTGCGTGCGTGCGTGTGTGTGTGTGTGTGTGTGTGTGTGTGTGTGTGTGTGTGTGTGTGTGAGAGAGAGAGAGAGAGAGAGAGAGAGAGAGAGAGGGCGGGGAGTTAGCAGTGATCCGCGGAGGGCGTAGGTGTTTAGCTGGAGGACTGGCCAACAAATTATGAGCTTATCCGTTTTAATACGATGACCTACTTTTACTCCTGTTTTAGGTACTGCAGTGAGGAGATCAATTCGCGAACGAAGTGTAGAAGAAACCTGTGTAAAAATTCTAGAAGATGCTTTACAGACATCATCATCTATTAACGCCATAACTACATCCAGAAAACACCAAAAAGGAGGGGTGTTCCAGGAGGAGACACTATTCCAACCAAGTTAAGAAGTGAATGCCTAGAGAGCGTTTTAAGAATTTTAGCTTGAGATGAGAAATTACTTAACACTACGGTGAGCGATTAAACAGTCTTGTATTTGGAAAGAACACAATCCTTTTCACTGTAACAGAGGAAGAACTAAAACAATTTATAGTTATCTGAACAATGAGTGTCTGATGGTATACATGAAAACGAGTATTAACAAGACGTAATTGATTTTCGACAGACATGTTCATTTCCTGCCAGTAACAACAGGAGATGGAGAACAAGAAAGTGTTGAAGGGAAGACAGTTCATGACAAGAAAATCAAGCAGAGAACAGGAATTGGATGGAGAATATGATTGTAGTTTTTCCAGTCGACACGGTTGTATAATCAAAATGTCCTTCGTATTAAACTTTTTAGATCGGAAATGTATAATCCTTGGAGCATAAGTTCAGGAGTGCTCAGAAGGGAATGGGAGGATAATGTTAGGTATCACACTGAGAGAGAGAGAGAGAGAGAGATTCCCGGACAAGGAAGAAGACAATAGTAAAGGATATGAACACTAGAGTTAAAGAGTGGAAATTGACGTGAGCAGGTTATCTCCTTAGAATGGATGATGGATAACGAGTGTACCTGTATGGCAACCCAAACATGAAATGAGAGGAAGTGACATAGCAAGATGGTTAAGTGAAACTGCGAGATTTGCCGAGATTGTAGGGAACAGGATAACAGTCAATAGGTCAGAGGGGAAAAAAGATGGAACAGATTTTTTCCTACATTGAACTGACACAGACTGACGATGCTGATGCTGATGGTGATAACTGCTTCCAGACGCTTTCACTCAAGATAAGTAAGCTGTCTTGGTGTGAAGAGGTTAGTGTAGGGGATAGCTTACCCCTCAGTTCGAAAGCCTACTTTTAAGGTGGAAAAAATCACTTTACTGAAGAAATTAGTAGGTAACGAGGGACTCTAAGACTAATAACATCACATCAGTGTGGAATGAGCCAGTTTTAGCATCTATTAAATATATACGGTGCGTGACAGAAGAGAGAACCCCCCTCCCCCTTTTTTTTTTTTTTCAACAGCGCTAAAAGACAAACGGTGATATATATATATATATATATATATATATATATATATATATATATATATTATATATATATATATATATATATATATATACATATACATATATATATATATATATATATATATATATATATATATATAGATATATATCTATATATATATTAATTGCTGAAAGTACATAAATGGTCCTCAACAACTTTGGAGTTTGTCGATATTTCTCACCGTTTTTGCGTGATTTCCTCATAATGTTCACATTAACCAACAGATACATGGGCGGATGGAGAAGTACTAAGGCATGGATGGACATAGAGCCGTAGTACTGTATTATTCAGCCAATGAGCTACTTGAAATAAATTATGCAAGGAAACTCTTCGTCAGGTTTTGGTAAAAGTATTATATTCACCTTCAAATTTAGTACCCGTTAACTACCCACATCCTAAGTGACTATCTACCTACAGCCTCAATACTTACATCTTATTGCTAGTACTTATCTGCCTCTTACGTCAATATCGACCTACCACCACCTTAATACGTATTTACTTACCGAACTCATACTCCTAGTACTGACCTGCCTATCTCGTGTCTTACCTGCCTTCCACCACGGCACTTACCTACTTAATAATGCCATACTTACACAACAACTAAAGACGCTTGGTGTAGTCCTACTGCTCCGTAATAGGCAGCTTCTCTCTCAGGGTAAGATTAGACTACGAGGAAGAAAATGTAACAGGTAAGTAGGACGGAAAAAATCTCCCTACCTGCATATCTACCTCACCAGCAACTCACCTACCTTCCCTTCTAGCTAGCGACTTACCTACTACTAAATGTCAAGCAATTTACCTATTTTTAATACTGACCTACCTACCGATGTATCCACTCGTTAACCTACTTATGTGGTAAAGACTACATATTATATAGATAGATAGATAAATAGATAGATAGAGAGACAGATAGAAGCAGGGAGTCAGATGATGAGAAGGTGTTTAGCACTGCTCGATTCTCGCAGACACAACACTACATATTATATGTCATAAAGACTTTGTAGTTACTTGTAGAGAAGTATATTTTAGACTTGTGGTCGAGCGGCTTTTATATCTTGTAGTAGCTTCCCCATCAAATGTCATGTAGTGACAGGAGAGGTAAAGAATAGTATGGGACTATTTTTATTTGTCTTGGAAATATTAAACACGGAACGAGTATAAGTCCCGGGTAGCTACCTCCCTGTCTCGCTATCTCTCTCTCTCTGTTCTAAGGCTAATCTCCGTCTCGACCTCTCTCTAGGATCGTTTGTCTCCTTCTAAACTCTCTTTCCTAAAATCTGGTGTAGCAGGGGTGTGTCACGTGTGTTCCTCGTGGTTTGTAGGTCTTTGTTCACGAGAGGACTGCTGACAGCTAACTGCATCATCTCCTTACTGGCCGCTGTCGTCAGCTTTCCTCAGTGTTAAGAGTGTGTAAGCATGTTTAGCACTGCTCGATTCTCGCAGACACAACACCTTCTCATCATCTGACTCCCTGCTTCTATCTGTCTCTCTATCTATCTATTTATCTATCTATCTATATAATATGTAGTCTTTACCACACTGCTCGGTCGCGCGAAAATGGTGTACCATCGACATTTAATAGTCATAATATATTAATACATACTACATACACATTATAATGAACTTATAAGCTAATTAAGTGAAATACATAATATTGTAAAAGTAACATAATTGTATGAATATTGTATACATATAATATTCATAGTTAATAGTGATTATTCAGTAATAATACATTTAAACAAGTTGTATACATATTTGAATAAATGCAATGGTTGTTGTATAACACTTTGTAAGACGTGCATGTACAACAGACGTACGCATATAATTGTGCAATGGTAATACTGCTAAGTTATACATTACATATTTGAATTATCACTTTAGTAATGTCTAATATTTCACCTAACTTGTATGATGATACTGGTAATATAGAATTGTGCTATAATGGTATGACATAATATTGTACCAACATTGTGGTACTACATAATTGTAACATTTTATGAATTGTTACAAAATATTGTAGTAATGCATAATTGTGTAGGCCTTATAATTGTAGTTACATTTTGTTAATGCAACTATAACATAAGTGTCTTGGCCTTATAATTGTAGTTAAAGTTACATAAAAGTTACATCTTGTTAATGCAACTGTTACATAATTGGCAAAGTGTAACTTAATGCAATCGTTTGTCGTTACATAATTGTTACATATCGTTTGTAGGTACATAATTGTAGTTAGTGTAACATAATGCAATCGTTTGTCGGTACATAATTGTTACATATCGTTTGTAGGTACATAATTGTAGTTAATGTAACATAATGCAATCGTTTGTCGTTACATAATTGTAACATATCGTTTGTAGTTATATAATTGTAGCAAGTGTAACATAATGCAATCGTTTGTCGTTACATAATTGTTACATATCGTTTGTAGGTACATAATTGTAGTTAAAGTTACATAAAAGTTACATCTTGTTAATGCAACTGTCACAGAAATGGTACATATTGTTTGTAGTATTGTTTGTAGTTACATAATTGTAATAAGTGTAACATAATTGTAATAACTGCAGTCCTAACATATGCTGCGGTCGATGATAGTGATGATGTGTCATGCCACTTGTTTGTGGAGACACAATTTGCTTTTTTGTTTGTAGTTTATGTGGTATTTTGGCATATATAGTAACATTTACACTTATTTTCATTTGTTTGTTATGTGATCTTACTCTATTTCTCTTTTTTCCTTCTTACTTTTCTTTCTTTCTTTCTTTCTTTCTTTTTTTTTCTATAGTTTGTTTCTCTTTGCTTGTGTACGCTTTTTCCATGTTGTTCATGGTTACATAATTGCTGACTAATTTTCTTGGGATACTTTTTTAAAGTTTAGTTTATATTGCACAGATACTATAAAATGATATTATATAGTCCCATATTTTGTTATTTTATATAAAAAATATATACACTATATACAGTATTAACTATACACACTGATTTGTTGTCCACCTGTACCTATCGTGGGTAATATGTGTGTCAGCACTGTGTGGAAATCATTGTCTTCACGATTGTGTTGAAGATGTTCACTCTTGCTAACGGCATTTGTGTTGGCCATTTTTTTTTTCTCTCTAGTTTACCTTGTAACTTAATTTATCTGTTTCCACTAGGTAGCTTTAATCAATAAATGTTAAATAGTGTTCTTCTAATCGCTCACTGAGTAACTGTGATGGTATATTTTCTTTATCGCTTGTGGATGTACTAATGTATAGTTGTATACATGAAACACGTATTTTATGTAGGTATAAATGGTAACACTCGTTGGCAGTAAATAAATGTTATAATAAATGAATGAATATATACAGTGTAGAATATTTATTGTTGGTTCAAGTATTTAATGATTGAATTATGAAGATAATTGAAGTAGGTATGTGTATTTAAGCTGTAACTATACAACACTTTTTATATGTTTGTGCAGAAGTTTATTGTCTATCACTGTGTATTGTATGAATGAAGTAACTATGTAACTCACTAATTTTTACCGTGGTGGGAAATGGTGTGAGTGGTGTTGCACGTGGTGATAGCGTTGTCCTTCGCGGGTTGATTGGCGTGTTGTCGTCTCAGCACATGGTGACGTCGGCTTCCCACACTGGTAGCTGTGGTGAGTGAATGAGTAGCGATGAGTAACTTGAGTGAAGACGAGTGAGTAAGACGAGTTGTGAATATGGACTTGGTGTTTGCTTCGTCGTCCTGACCTCTTCACACCTGCGTAAGCGGTGGGGGTTGGGTGGATGTAGCAGAAAGAGGAGGGTGAGGTCTGGTGGTTATGAGTTGTGAGTCGTCTCTCACTCTTCGTTTGTTTGTTTGTTTGTTTGTTTTCTTTCTTTCTTGATGTATTCTTGGTCCGTTTTTTTCTTGTGATTTACTCGTTGTAGGATGAAGACTGCCGCTTCTTGTAGGTGCGTGTAGAAGATTATACAGACGACGTAGAGTTGTTAATTGTAGTTGATTGTAGATGGCTGTAGTTCGCTGATTCGTCGTAGACTTGTAGACTATTTGCACTGTAGGCTGTATTTCGTAGGATTCAATGTAGAACTGAAGCTAATCTTGTAGTCTCGGTTGCTTTTGTAGAAATTTGCTTTTAATTCGGAGACGATGTCCGCAGATTTGCTGGTTTGTCGTTAAGCTACTTGCAAGGCGTCGAGTGATCTCTTGACATCTGCATCAGCGTAATGATCTGGGAGACGGAGGGGGCTGGATGGAGAGAATACTGTCAGGAGCTGATGTTGTTGGTTGTTTTCAATCTTGATATTTTGTAGGAATTTAATGTTGATTCGTAGACGAGGTTCGTATACGTTCGCTGCTACCAAATGTCATAAATGACATTTGGGTCATCCCTCTTCTTGACCTCCTGCCTGTCTACTGCTCTCTCTCGCCTGTTCGGTGGCTAATCTCCGTCTCGACCTCTCTCTAGGGTCGCTTGTCTCCTTCTCCTCCTCCCTGTTCGGTGGCTAATCTCCGTCTATCTATTTATCTATCTATCTATATAATATGTAATCTTTACCACACTTACAGTTCAGATCAGTACCTTCCACCTCAGCCTTTGAATGTGAACAACTCCAGCCTACCAACAATACCTCGAATACCCAATACTTGTTACCTACTGTTTTTGTACCGACCTACCTGCCCACATCAAATACCTACCTATCCACAGTACATAACTACCTACTTGCCTTTCTTCCTACCTACCTACCTACCTGCTTCTGGTATCTCTTTACCTACCTACTTTCAATACCTGCCTACATACTTCCATTACCTAGTGCACCTACTTATCTACCTACTCTAGTGCTTGCCTAGCTTCCTGGTTAGCTGTCTACCTGTTTTCAGCTTCTATCTACCTGCACACTTCAAGTAACTATACACCTACTTATTGCTTACCTACTACCTTCCTATACCATTGGCCTACCTACCTAATACTCACATCACTGACCTACCTACCTACTCCAATGATCGACCTACTTACCCACCCCATTACCGACCTACTTACTCTACTTACTCCCATTACTGACCTACCTACTTACCGCTTATACTGACCTACCTACCTACCCCCATTACCGACTTACCTACCTACCTCTATTACTGACCTACCCACCTACCCCCATTACCGACCTACCGACTTGCTATCCCATTATTAACCTAGATAGCACGGTACATATCGACCAACCTACTTAACCACTTACCTACCTACCTACCTACTACCTACCCACTTACCTGTCTCCTGTACTGGTCTACCTTCTTATTTACCAATAGCATCCACCTACCTATTACCCGTCTGTTTACTTCCTGTACCTACTTTCCGTCAGTACCTTCCTTCTGAAATCATGTACAGTATTTAATTATCTACCTTGCCACATCACCAAAGCACTTACTTAAATACGCACTTCATTTACCTACTTACTGCCCTCTATTACTTACCTACCTGCCTATCTACCTACCTACGTCCCTCCATTACCTACCTACCTAGTTACCTACTCTCAGTTAGAAAGAAGCTTTTATCTTCTTATCTGGCAAGCCTCTCTCGTCTCGTGAAGGGGAAAGGGTCGCTCTCTTCTCCTCTACTTATCGCGATTGTTGCTGTGTGTGTGTGTGTGTGTGTGTGTGTGTGTGTGTACTCAGTTGATGCTGTGCCTGCCTGTGTCTCCTTACTGTGGCTGTGTGAGGTTTTGAGTGTGGTGAGTTTATGGTTCGCTGCAAATGTTTGTGTGCGTGAGTGTGTACGTAAATGTGTGTGTTGTGGGCTCGTTTGTGATATACCTGTTTTGTCTGTTTGTTTGTGTGTGTGTGTGTGTGTGTGTGTGTGTGTGTGTGTGTGTGTGTGTGTGTGTGTGTCTGTGTGTGTGTGTGTATGTGTTTCGTGTTGGGAGAGTATTTCTATAATTTTCTGGTTGGTGTGTGTTAAAGGGGAAGACAACACAGAGGAGGACTGGAGAGGAGGTAGAGGTTAAAGAGAGGGGAGGGAAAAGTGGACAAAATCAGCAAGAAGAGGATGTGGGATAGAGGGAAGATTGAAGGGATGGTGATGGGATAAGGCGATATATGGGAGGGAGAGAGAGAGAGAGAGAGAGAGAGAGAGAGAGAGAGAGAGAGAGAGAGAGAACAATAGGAAGAAGCAGGGTGTGTATAAAGGAAGGGAAATTGAAGGGAAGAGAGAAGAGAAGGAATGGTTGGACAGTGGACGAAATGGGTAGAGGAGGAGACAGGAAAGAGTAATGATTTAAGGGACGGGGAAGGGGAAATGTGAAATATGTACTGACCATGTGAGGGAAGGGAAGAGACGGGAAGGAGATAGGGATAAGAAATGGCCCATATATGAATAAGGGGGAGACTGGAAAGTGTTAAGCTTAAAGGGAGGAAATATATACGGCAGAGGGAAGGGAGGGGGTCAGTGAGACGGACGGATGGGGAATAGACAAGATGGTAAGTAAAAAGTAGATGGAAGGCGAGAATCTGAAAAGACAGGAGAGGGAAAAGGAGTGGGAGGAAGAGATGTAAAAAAGCGTGGTATGGAGAGGAAAGGGCGGTAATGGATGGAAGAGAGGAGGGTAAATCATGGCGTGAAAGGAAGAATGCAAGGAAAGGTTGAAAATAAACGGATAGGGATGGCTAGGCGAGGGATAATGTGGAGAGGGAGGGAAAGGGAGGAAAGGATAGTAAGACGATTATTTGTGTTGGGGTGGACACAGGAGAGGGCAAAGTCTGATGGGATGGGGATGAGAAGAGGTGAGATATTGAAGGGAAGGGAAGAGAAGAGAAGGGAAAAGGACGAAATATGAAGTAACAGGGAAAGAAAAAGATGAGGCTAAAGGGGTACGGACGGGAGCGAGATATGTAAAAGGAAGGGAAGGGATGGAAGTGAGGGAAGGATGAGAAATGGACGAGATACAGAGGAAGAGGAGATGCAAAGGAGCGACAGTGAAGGGAAATGAATGCAAAGGATGGAGAGATGAGTGGGAATTTCAGGAAGGTTGTTGAAGGAGAGGGTCATCTAAAGAAAGAAGGAAGATATCTGAAGGGGAAAGAAAGATAAGATGTTGATACTAGTGCTGCAACAATCAGAGAGTTAGGATGATTATTGGAGGTCACAAATATTAGACGAGGCAAGAGAATCACACCAAGAAAAGAAAGTCAGAGAAAAGAACAAGAAAAAGAGATGCAACCTAAGGGAAGAAAATCAAATAGAGGAATAAAAAGAAACCAGGTGAAGAAGAAAAGGAATATCAGGGGTAGCAGTAGAATAAGAAGGGGAGCAGAAGTAGCATTAGGGATACTTAAAGTCCGTGTGTGGATACTAGTGTGTCACAAGTATACAGTAAGGTAGTGTAAGGACTTGTGATCACAGAGAATCAGCCGAAAATATAGAATCAAGCCGAGGATTAAGAAGAGAATCAGATCATCCAATGAGAAAATCAGACCAGTGAGGGAAAACTAGAGAGGGAAAGTCAAACAATGAAGAGATAACAAACCCAAGAAAAAATAAGGCGTCAGACCTAAACCAGAGATTCAGCTAAAAGAAATAGAGAATCAAGAAAGAGTCAGGCCAAGGAAGCATAAGAGCAAGGGAAGCAGCAGCACTATGGATAATTGGAGCTTGTGTGTGTGTGTGGGGGGGGGTGCTTGTGGTGCAGAAAGTACAAACTGCGGAGAGAAATGGTACCCACAGAAAGTCAACAGAAGAAAGGAAAGCCGGCAAAAGAAACTGAGAATTATATCCAAACACACAAAATTATTCCAAGGAAGGAAAAATCAGAGAAGAGAATCAGACGAGGGATAACACTCAAACCAAACAACAGGAAGGAAAGCAGGCTGAACTAAGAGAATCAAAACAGGGAAGGATAGAATTAGACCAAGAAAGTCAAGGACGCAGATCTAGCAGTATGGATAATTCTAGAATCAAGATGAGGGTGGGTGTGGACTGGTGGCCACACAAAGGTCTAATAACATCACAAGCTTGCGCGATATTGTGGACCTCTGGCAATCTCTTTCCAGGTCTTGAGCGTTCATTCGACTTGTGAAATCTGAGGACTTCCCCCCCCACCCCCCCGTCCTTCAAGGCAACGCGAGCAAGATTAAAGGGACATCATAAAGATTTTTTTTTTTTTTTTTTTTTTTAAGATTTTGCTATCCCTGGGCAACATTATGTAGCTGAAGAACATTATTTGACACCTAAGAAATAAAAGATAATTTCGTCTTTAATGCAGATGCAGAAGAGGTTGTAGAATCGGAGGCGCAAAATTTGGTTTTAACTCTTTAACCTCAACACTTTTTATTTCCTTTAGTTTAGTTTTGCTACTCATGAACGATTTTACTAAGCCAATAAAGAACTTGTCTGATTGCAGACTCCACTATAACCTTTAAGCTCCTTCAGTGTTGTGGTGACTTTCTTTTTGCTACCACTGCATCCTTCAACATTTTGTCAGGAGAGACGTAATGGTATTCAAGGGGTTAACGGTAGTGGAAAGGAAGTAAGGGATTTCTGTATTATTTCATTTTTGACAAAGAAAGGCAACAAGTAATCTCTCAAGCTCCTACGACTTATTATTAGGCTGAATAACTTGGTCTGGCGGTTGCCGTAATAAATTCCTGGAATTGTCTTGACCATGAAACGGTTAATGGTGGGAGCATTAACACTCAGGGTTTTATGATTCACTTTCAGGAGAATCAAATCCTCTTGTGTTAGATTATATAATATACAGTACCGAAATACTTGCACTGCTCCAATTACGACAGGGTCAATACTGTAAATTGAATTCTCGCATACTCACTAGCTGTATGCTGTACAATCCACTTTAGTACCACAAAGGACTATATCAAAATTGCCGTCGTGTTGAAAACAAACGCGGGGCTGGGCAAGTTTTTATAGGCTGAACCAACCCTTTTTTTGACGTAACCGCATTTCCCAAACACCTGTTAACCAGCCAGTGATTATGAGATTATGTGTATGTGTTTTTGCTCACACGAAACGTTCCGGTATTTAGGATACATCCATCGTGCAGGTTTTTAAGTTATGAAGAAGCTGGACAATTTACCAGTTTCATCACGTGACGATTTTTCCCGGACACTGTAGTATGAAATGTTACATTATGTTTTCCCCTTGTTTTTTTGAAACTGTATTAAGAAAAGCTGCTAAACTGTCTCATATTCTCAGAAGCTGTAATTTCCAAAGTTGCTCATTTTCCCATATTCTCAGAAATTACTAAGTGGAATGTTGCTACAAAATTTTCTCTCATCCTTTGCCATTATGGCATGAGGAACAGAGTCAACCAAAAACTATTGGCAATCTTACCGCTCGTATCAATCTGAAACATGAACCAAGCTTTGTGGTATATGGGGGAACCCTGTGATAAGTGCAAATATTGTCGTTGGCAATAATTAGGACTCGAAATCGCTTGAATTGTCATATATTTGGCGGTATGTTTTTTGAAGCAACATGGCAATAGATTTATATGCATCTGCAAAACTCACCCATACTGACATCCATCGGTCCCCAGGGATGCGATACTTTTTTGGTTGATTGTACATAAATTTTCCCTTACCAAACCCAGAATTACACAGCCAAACAAAATGGGCAAACTTCACATTGCAATTACTTGTCATTACCGACCAGTGAAGCTATGTTATGCAATAACTAGACAGTTTAGCATTTTTGTCACGTAGCACTTATCTCGGAAACTGCTGGATGAAAAGTAGCAAGTTTTCCCTTATTCTCAGAAGTTATGATATAGAAAATGGCTGAATGTAATCTTGCACTGTGAAGACAGTGTGTAAAGTAGTTTCTTAATAATGATAAGTTTTAAAGCAGCTTAGTTTTTCAAAAATTAAATTTCAGAAATGAAAGATGATAAAACACTTATTTCACCAGCCAAACAAGCTCACAAACTCAGAGGGGTAATTCATCATTACCCATTAGTGTACTTTTACAACTGTGCAAAAACTACTCAACTTTTAAGTTCCGTTACTTATCGATTATTCTTGAAAAGCATCTAAATTCTCCCTCATTCTCCGATATTATAACACGGAAAGTAGCTAAGTTTTCCACATTCGCGGAAAGTCTTATGAAAAACAGCTTCCAATATTTCCCTCATTTTAAGAATCTATGATTTGGAAAGTAGACAAATTATCCCTTATTCTCAGGAGCATTTTTTTCCTCTCCTATATTTAAATCCCCAGTCACATAAAACACACAAACTCCACACCGCAGTTCATCGTCATTATCTCCCACTGCAGTTTTTACGTAACACAGCCAGTCCTATCACCTTACCAGTTTTGTCACGTAACGCTGATGTTTGGTGGGAGTCCGGCCAGATTTCTCCTACGACGCGAGTTTCCAGTAAAATTGTGAAAGCAGTTCGTGTTTATGAATATTTGATGAAAATACGCTAATTAACTCTTATCAGCATGGCGGTTATGTTTAGAACAGAGTTCCTTAACCTTTTCCGACCTCAGCACCCCCCGTATAAGGTCTCAGTCCAGCCAGCACCCCTTTACATCTAGTTGCTGGGACTACAGATGCTACACTCCTGCAGGGTTAAAGTGAAGTACCGCCTAACAGTTTTATATATTCTATTAAAAAAAAAAAAAAGAAAAAAAGTCAAGGATGCCAATAATAAGCAAAACCAATAAGAAAAAAAAAACAATAATGCAGCATTTTCCAGCACCCCCTAAAATTGATTTCAGCACCCCTGGGGGTGCTAGCACCCCAGGTTAAGAAACGCTGGCTTAGAATAAGCCATTAGAGGGCATAAACATTTAGGGAAAAATGCATATTTGGTCAGATGTGGCGGGAAGGCAATGCAGTTCAGAGTTACGCTGAAATCCGATGGCGTATTTTTCGTTTTCTGTTTGGTACCTTCAGTCGATTTCACTCGACTGGAAAGGTCTCTCGCATGGTAGGGGGTTGATGAAAGCTGCATTTAACTCCTCAGTTTCTAACATCTTCTCCTGAGCTGAGAAAAAAGTTTGAAAATAGTGGGAAAAAAGGCGTCGCTGAAGCGAAGTCCTTAAATATTAAACCGAGACACGTCATTTTTATTTTATTGCTGGTATCAGTCTATGTTTCTTCGATTTAGGAATGAACCCTAGAAGCCAAGAGGGTTAATGGAAGTTGTATTTCACATTCGCAATTCGAAAATCTATCGTGAGCTGAATAAAATCACCTGGAGATAAAAGAATGAAACACAAAATACACCCTCGCGGTAAAGAGATTACCTCTTCCAGTGTGGAATGAAGCAATTTTTCCCTCTCTACGGCGTGCATGGGGAATGGGATAAGATGTACTCTTTTTCCAGGGAGAGGAGGAGGAGGATTTAGAAAGGCAATAAGTAAATGAAAATAAAAAAATAAATAAATAAAGTGTTATCTAGGAAAGGAGAGCATTCCATTACACAAGACAGTTTTAGGTCTAACTTTGGTATTGTTACGGAAATCTTTTTAGGGCTACCTATAATATTTGCGTTTGCTGTGAGCCTAGGTTTCATGGGGACACTTGTGAAGTTGGGCTGCACAATGTTACAGCGTTTGTTTCATAATAATCTGGCTATCTGCTGAAGGAGAAGTTAGTTATAGCCTAATCTTTCACTCCACAAGGTCTCCCTGGAGTTTAGGATAATTGTCTTGTGGTGGCAAGACTTAACCACAGTTTTTTTTTTTTTTAATGCAAGGAAGAAGGAACCAAAGGCCATGAGCCCCCAGTAACAGTTCCCTCCAAGAGAAAAACAAAATACAATAGAGAGCCAAATTCAAGATCCGATCATTTTGAGATGCCTGGACACACTGCGTTTGAAAGACTGGAGATCATAGGCAGCAGGAAATACAGACAGAGGTAGACAGTTCCAGAGTTGACCTCTTGCATAAATGAAAGACTGGGAGTAACGGTTAACTCTTGCATTAGAGAGCTGGACAGAAAAGGGATGAGAGTTTGCAGCCAGACGGGTGCTACACGCCCGTCGTAGAGGTAGAGGAATGCAAGCAGACAGTTCAGAGGAGCAGTGACCATTAAAGTAGCGATAGAAAAGAGATAAAGATGCAACAGTGCGGCGAAGAGACAGAGGTTGAAGGGAGTCAGTAAGAGGAGAAGAGTTAATGAGACGAAAAGCCTTTGACTCCATCCTATTGAGAAGAGCTGTATGTGGGGAGCCTCCCCACACATGAGAGTTGTACTCCACACAGGGGGGGATAAAACCCCTGTATAGAGTCAACAATTGTGCAGGGGTAAAGAAAGAGCGGAGTCGGCTTAGCACACCCAATCTCTTGGAAGCAGATTTTACAAGAGATGTAATATGATCTTGCCAAGATAAGTCCCGAGTAAATGAAACCCCAAGCATGTTCAAGGATAGTGCAGGATTAAGCTGAATATTATTAAACATTAGTGGGTATACCTGTGGAAGATTTTGTTGGGTTGATAGGTGTAAGAACGAGTCTTAGATGCATTAAAAACAACCATATTATTTTTACCCCAGTCAAAGATACGAGCTAAGTCAGACATTAGGTGTGCCATAGCCTCATCCCTTGTTTGTTGAAGTAACTGTTGAGATGGGCGTTGCGAGAACCGAATGGAAAGGTGAAGGGTGGAGTCATCAGCGTATGAGTGGATAGGGTTAGATGTACAGCTTAGAAGATCATTGATGAATAAAAGGAAGAGTTGGTGATAGGACAGAGCCCTGAGGAACACCACTGTTGATAGATCTTGGAGAAGAACGATGGCCGTCTACAACAGTGGCTATAGAACGACCAGAAAGGAAACTAGCGATGAAGGCACAGATAGAAGGATAGAAACCGTAGAGGGCAGTTTGGAAGTTAAAGATTTATGCCAGACTCGATCGAAAGCCTTTGAGATGTCAAGTGCAATGGCAAAGCTTTCGCCAAAGTCCCGAAAGGAGGATGACCAGGAGTCTGAAAGGTAGGTGAGAAGATCGCCAGTGGAGCGTCCCTGACGGAACCCGTACTGATGATCGGAAAGAAGGTTGTGATAGGAAAGATGCCTTAAAATTTTTCTATTGAGAAATGACTCGAAAACTTTTGAAATACAGGACGTTAAAGCAATTGGACGCTATTTGGAGGGTTGGGAGTGGTCACCCTTCTTTGGGACTGGCTGAATGAGAGCAAACTTCCAGCAAGAAGGAAAGGTACAAGTTGACAGACAAAGGCGAAAGAGTTTGCCTAGGCAGGGAGTAAGCACAGAAGCACAGTTCTTGAGAACAACAAGAGGGACCCCATCAGGCCCATATGCCTTGTTAGTACTGAGGCCAGTGATGGCAGAAAATACATCAGCTAAAGAAATTTTAATGTCAGCCATGAGGAAGTCAGAGGGGGGAAGTGATGGAGGAACAGCACCGGAATCGTCTAAGGTGGAATTGGAGGAGAAAGTCTGTGCGAAGAGATCTGCTTTATCAGTAGAAGAAATAGCTACAGAACCATCAGAGTAGAAAAGAGGAGGGAAGGATGATGAGGTAAAGTTGTTAGAAAGATTTTTGGCAAGGTGCCAGAAGGAGTGGGAAGAATTCGAGTTGGAGAGTTGAGAGCATTTAGTATGGATGAAATTATTTTTAGTAGAGTGAAGAATAGACTTAGCACGATTCCGGGCAGAAACGTAAAGATGATGTGATTCAGGGGTGGGTTGGCTCCGGTACCTTTTGTAGGCCCTCTCCTTGTTGCGGACAGCATTAGAACAAGCGTGATTAAACCAAGGCTTTCTTGCGTTAGTCAAAGGATATGAGAAAGGAATGTATGCTTCCATGCCCGAGAGAATAACCTCCGTAATGCGCAAGGCACACACAGATGGCTCACGACCATGGAAGCAATAATCATTCCAGGGAAAATCAAAGAAGTACTGCCTGAGGGCCTCCCAGTCCGCAGCTCCAAAATGCCACAGACGACGTTTCCCTGGAGGGTCCACAGGCCGTACCGGAGTGATAGGACAGGTTAAGGTAATAAGGTTGTGATCGGAGGAGCCCAACGGAGAGAAAAGATTAACAGAGTAAGCAGAAGGATTAGTTGTGAGGAAGAGGTCAAGTATGTTGGAGCTCTCTCCAAGGCGGTCAGGGATACGGGTAGGGTGCTATACAAGCTGCTCTAGGTCATTAAGGACAGAAAAGATGTAGGCTTGTTCGCGAGGTGGATCAGTGAAAGGAGAGGAGAGCCAAAGGTGGTGGTGAACATTGAAATCTCCTAGAATGGAGATTTCAGAGAAAAGAGAAATGGATAGAATGTGTTCCATCGTAGAAGTAAGACAGTCGAAGAATTTTTGATAGTCAGTAGAATTAGGGGATAAGTAAACAGCACAGATATATTTAGTCAGAGAATGACAGGAAAGCCGAAGCCAGAGTGTAGAGAATTCAGAAGAATCGAGTTCAGGAACACGAGAGCAAGATAAGTCGTTGTGTATATACACAACAGCTACCTTTGGCTTTGAAATGAGTATAGAGAAAGTAGGAGGATACAGAAAAGAGTTTGTTGTCAGTTGCCTCAGACAGTTGAGTCTCAGTTAGAAAAAGAAGGTGAGGTTTAGAGGAGGGGAGGTGGTGCTCAACAGAGCGAAAGTTAGAGGAAAGGCCACGAATGTTGCAGAAATGAAGAAGAAGAGAGTCAGACAGTGGTTCCAGGCACCTCGAGTCGTCACCGGGAGAGGGGCGGATGATGGGGGCATTTATGGTCCCCCCCCCCATGGGGACTCCGAGGCTTGGTGATGAGACGCCATTTTAGTGAATTTTGAATAGGAAGTGTAGTGTGTACTGTGCATGTAGTTTGGTGTAGATAGTTAGAGAAATTTGTACTGGAGAGCATGCTGGCCTACTCTCTGTGTAACTGAGACACTGAAAAAGTTCAGCAAAGGGGGATGGTCAGGAACTAGTCCTGAGGGCTGATGAAACGGGAGCTCCAGCACTCCCTGTCATCAGCTTTCCATCCACCTCGGGAGTACTGCCCTGCTCGACTGGTGCTACATTCTTCGTGTCCTGTATTCTTGGCATTAGAGGCATGGTAGAACTTTTTCCTCAGTGATTAATTTTGTACATTGTACCTTGATGTTATTTCATGTGATATGCCCTTCTTATAACATCAGCCCAGCTAACATCAGTATCACACAAGGGAATTAACATACATAGATGTGCCATATATTTGCTATATGCATACGTGAATCCGAACAGGCAGGCTATCGTAAGTAGAAATCCTTATCTAGAAATTGTTTACAGCAGGGCTATTGAACTGCTCTAGAAGTAGGGCAGAATTATGAAACTCAGATTAATAAACGGGCCATACATTATTTTACCTGTTTTTTTTTTTTTTTTCCACTATTTAAACACTTATACACAAAATGAAACGAGAAATTCATATATTATTTGCGTTTACACATCCGCAAAATACACAAATAAAAAGAAAAAGGCAAATCTTTCTGTTTTATACTCGTTTATTTGTTACCCGCGGCCCGCAAATTGAACAGTCCTTGTTTACTGTAATTATAATATACTAAAGTACCGGTAGTTGTTGACCACTTCGTTACAGTGACTTTTTTAGTTCATATTCTTCCTTCTAGATACCGTATATTACTCAGCTCAGGGGAGTGTCGTTGTAGTAATGGTTTTAAAGTTGTATCTAACACCTCCATTTCACTGTGTATTCCAAGATGAATAAAACTCTCTGGAAGCAGTAAGACTCGTAAGATAATAATAATAATAATAATAATTGCATTCATGAGGTTAGCCTCTTCGGAGTTCATACAAAAACTGATATGAAGATTTAAATAAAAAGTGCGAAATAAAACACATGATATCTTGTCAGAATTATATACGTATCCAGAATCCATTACTTCATTTTACTCCTGATCATTCCATATTCTTCTCTCGTCATATCAGAAGCGGACCACCAAATGCATCCCAGGCCGCGCCATCGTCATCAGGTCACGTAAGTAATTATGTAGACTGAACTTGTAATGGCACGGATGTCTTGGCCTTTGTTCAAGAGTGGGGGGAGGTTGCAGTGGGAGGGGGTGACAGGGGGAGGACTGGAGGGAGAGGGGATTGATGGAGTGGAGCAGGGGGGTGTCGGTTGCAACTTGGGGGTGGGGGGATGGGGAGGCAGGGCAGCATTAAGGAGGAGAGAAGAGGAGAGTGTATGAAAAGAGAGTGGAGGGGAGGGGTGCGAGAAAGCAGGTGGAGAAGGACGAGTATAGCATTACGGGGGAAAGGAGAGGAGACTGCACGAGCGGAGAGGAGAGTGAAGGAAAGGAAAGTGGAAGAGAAGATAGTGGAGGAGAGGAGAGGTGAAGAAAGGGGAATGAAGGAAAGGAGTGTGGGGGAGAGGAAAGTGGAAGAGTGGAAATGGGAGTGTGGAGGAGAGGAGAGAAGAGGGAAAGAATGTGGAAGAAAGGAGCGCGGAGGAAATAAGAGTGGACGAGAGGTGAGAGACTGAAAACAGAGTGGAGAAAGGGGGGAAGGGCTGTAGTGTAGGGGGTGGGAAGAGTGGAGGGAGGGAGGAGAGGACTGGAAGATGCAACATAAAGGGAGAAAGGAGAGGATACTGGAAGAGAGGAAGAGAGGAGAGTGGAGGAACGGGGAAGCTGAGGAAGGAAGGAGAATTGAGGAGGTAAGATAAGAGGATGGTAAAGGAGGAGAGTGGATGCGAGCGAAGAGTTGTGGATAACTATGGATAACAGCATTCAGCCTCTTTTCTGCGATAAAGCATTCTGTATTTCATTTTTGCTGCCTTCGTACAGTCAGTTTAATTCAGCTTAGGAAAAACTGTTCGAAGTAGCAAGATTTGGTATGACTTTCAGTGAACCCTTCCCTGCAAAAAGTCTCCCACAAGATGAACATACTCGCCTAGAAGTAAGGTACCAAGAATATTAAGTACATATGACGTCTTCTGACTCTGGGATTAAGTGAAGAAGAAAAGAGCATTTCACTGGAAGAGAAGGGAATGTACTGAACTTTTTCAATACGATGCTGTCTTTTATATTTTGTCTGCAGTCACACACTCCGTTTCAGCTTTATGGGAGATCAGTCGTACTGAAAGTGAAGGAGATAAAAAAAATAATGAATGAAAAGTGGAGCACATCATTGGAGAACAAAACAGTAGAAAGCACGAGGAGAGATTTCTAACCCGTTTAATTCAATGAAGCAATCTGTATTGTAGTATTGCTCTATCGAAGTAAGTCTATATTTAATCTAGAAATAACTTAAAATAACATCTTTAAAATGAGAAGCTTTTCGTAGGCTACATTCAATAAAATCATCTGGAATTAGAATGGTCGAAAAAAAAAAAAACTCATCTGATTCATGGGCTAAGAATGGAGGAAGACAAGAGCTATATGTGGAGAAGGAAGAAGACAACATTTAAAAAGAGATGAAGCGAGTATTTAAGAGGAAGAGGGGAGATGGAGGAATGGGAGATTCAAGCAGAGGATGAGGAGGAAGACGGCATTTAAAAGAGAAGGAGGAGGAGGAAGATTTTTTTTTTTAAATAGGAAGAAGAGGATGCGAGCACCTAAGAGAAACATGAAGAAAGCATTTATGAGAAGAATGAGGAACAGGAGGAAGGAAACACCGAAGAGGAGGGAAAAAAAAAAAACTACACTGAAGTGACGGTGAAAAAGAGTGTATAACAGGAAGAAATAGACAACAGCATTTGAGAGGAGGAAGACAGCATTTAAGAGGACGAGAAGGAAGAGAGCATCTAAGTGGAGGAAAGCGGTATTTACGAGGAGGAGGAGGAGGAAGAGGAGGAGGAGTAGGAGGAGAAGGAGGAGGAGACATTGTAAAAGGAATAGCTGATTTACGAGAGAAGATGATGAGAGCAATTAAGAGGAGGAGAAAGAGAATGGAACAATAACAAGGAGAAACATTTAGAGGAGGAGGAGGAGGAGGAGGAGGAAGAGGTAAGCATCATTAAGGCAAGTTGAGAGGGAAAAAAATGGAGGGTTTAGTTGGAGTGGAGGAGGAGAGGATAAGAGGAAAGGAGAGAGAGAGAGAGAGAGAGAGAGAGAGAGAGAGAGACCGTGTGTGTGTGTGTGTGTGTGTGTGTGTGTGTGTGTGTGTGTGTGTGTGTGTGTGTGTGTGTGTGTGTGTGTGTGTGAAATTATAATATGATATTCCCGTGCTTTGTGTAACTCTGTGCTTCTTCAGGTGAAGAATATTACCTACATACGGAAAATATTGTTGCAAAGATAACACACTTTCTGTTTAATTTGAACCCTTTTCATTCAGGCATCACTCTTGTATATTCTGTAGTTAAAAAAGAAAAAAAAAACGGCTTGGGTACAATACTTGCCGTTCCAGTACACGCAAGACACATAAAATCGACCAGAGATACTATAAACACGAAGGAGTACTCGGTGATTCCAACAAACGCAAAAACCAGTTGGTGTAGTGACTGGAGATTAGGCTTTGTCCTGTCACCTTGACCTTCTGATGGTTCTCGAGACAGCATTAATCACGCCTCACCTTTAATTACCCCAAGTCGAATCAAATCTGCCTGTGACGTTGACATCTGACCTCTCCTGTAACCCTGACCGTCGACTGACTGTTCTCAAAGTCAAATCCCTTCATCCATGCCTTTGGTCTAAATCGAACAACAATAGTTCAGGTTGACCTTGCTATGTTACCCTTTGATCTATTGTTCAAGAAAAAAAAGGGTGGGAGGGGGGGATTAACACTTTCACTAAGTTTGGTCAAAATCAAATCAAAACTGTTTGGATTATTTTGCTGATACAAAGACACGACGCATACGAGCGCGCGCGCATACACACACACACACACACACACACACACACACACACACACACTTCATGGGGAGGGAAAGAGATGAGATACTGGGGCAGGGAAGGAGGAGAGGAAATGAAGGTGTTGGTGGAGGGGAGGAGGAGGAGGAGAGGTAATTATAGACAAAGAGAGGGAGGCGCAGAAAAACTAAGTGGAAGCAGGAGGGGACGGGAGGGGATGAGGAACTATAGACGGAGGTAAGATCATGGGAGGAGAGGGGCCACAGGGGGAGGGGAGGAAGCGAGGAGGAACGAAGGGGAGGAGAGGAGGAACTAAAAGGAGGAGAGGAAGGGAGGAGGAACTAAACGGAGGGAAGGAAGAGAGGAGGTACTAAGGGGAGGGAAGGAAGAGGAGGTGAACTGGGATAGGTAGGAATGAGAGAGATGGGGAGGGAGATTCGGAAAAGGGGAGGAGGGAGAGTGGGAGAAGGGGATCTGGAGGGGAAAGGGAAGGGAGAATTGGAGGGGGGGGGATTACACAGGATTACACAGGAAAGCAAACAGCAACAGACCTTATGGTCCTTTCGAGGCTGCTTGTTAGAGAAAACTATGACTACAAGATCTAACTCTACATGCTGAAGGATAAGGATAGTAAAGCAAGAAGGCTCCCCCCACCACCAAACCCTCCAGGAAAAAGTGAGAAAAACCATCATGCAGCATGGAAAAACTGACATGGAAATTATATAGGAAACACTGGAAAGGAAAAGTCACATTCTATAATACTTTATCTATAAGTTACCCGATTGAGTAACCTGAAAGAGAGAGAGAACAAATAAAATAATAGTTACGGCATGACATTATAAACCGGTACATTGAGTTAATGGGAAGTCTGTGGACATAACGTGGAATGAGAAGGGGAGGGAGAGAGAGCAAGACGGAAGGAGGAGGAGAGAAGGACCTTGGGGAACATAAGAACATAAGAAGAGAGGATAACTGCAGTAGGCCGGTTGGCCCATGCTAGGCAGCTCCTAGAAGAGTAACTGAACTACTAGAATGAGATAAGGACAGCAAAGAAGAAGGCTCTCCCCCGCCCTCCAAACCCTCCAGCCGAAGCCGGCAGGAAAAAGTCAGAAAGAACACCACGCCGTATAGAAAAACTGGCGTGGACATTTTACAAGAAAGTGTGAAAGGAGAATAGAGACTATCATAGTGTAACCTGAAAAGAAAATTTTTTGAATTAGTATTGGTTATAAGATTTTCTTTATTCTATATCCACCCCTTATTTGTCATATGCTTATCTAGCCTATGCTTGAAACTCTCAATGGAAGAGGCAGCAACTACTTTACTAGGTAGCTTATTCCATTCGTCTACTACTCTATTACCAAACCAATTTCTACCGATTTCCTTACTGAAACGGAATTTTTCTAGTTTGAAACCATTATTTCTAGTTCTATCCTGTATGCTCACTTTAAGTACCTTGCTAATATCTCCCTTATTTATACCATTCATCCACTTAAACACCTCAATTAAGTCTCCCCTTACTCTACGCCTCTCTAGCGAATGCAGACTTAGTCTTTTCAGTCTGTCTTCATATGACAGGTTCCGGACGTCATGTATCATTTTAGTCATTCTTCTCTGTACATTTTCTAACGAATTAATATCCATTCTATAGTAAGGACACCAGAATTGTACTGCGTAGTCTAAATGTGGCCTTACTAATGCAAGATAAAGTTTTAGTATTACTTTAGATGATCTATTGCCCACGCTTCTCGAAATAAATCCTAGGACCCTATTTGCTTTATTTCTCGCATTAATACACTGTTGCCTAGGTTTAAGGTCGTTACTAATCATAACTCCTAGATCTCTCTCGCATTCCGATTTGCTAATTTCTTTGTTGTCTAAGCTGTATTTAGTATCTCCAATGGTCTTGCCTACGTTAAGTACTTTACATTTTTCAACGTTAAATTCCATTTGCCAAGTTTTAGACCATTTGGACAATGTATCGAGGTCTTTCTGTAAGTTATGGCAATCGTCAGTCGAGTTAATGTTACGCCCTATTTTTGTATCGTCGGCAAATTTGCTGATGCTGCTATTGACTCCTAAGTCTAGATCATTTATATATATGATAAATAATAAGGGACCGAGTACTGAACCCTGTGGTACACCGCTAGTTACTAATCCCCAGTCCGACTTAGTTCCATTTATTAATACTCTCTGCTTTCGTCCTTTCAGCCAGGATTCTATCCATTTTAAGATATCGCCGTCTATACCGTGTGCTCGAACCTTTCTAACTAACCTTTCGTGTGGGACCCTATCAAAAGCTTTACTAAAGTCCAGATAAATAACATCGTAAGCTTTATCGCTATCTACTGCCTCATAGACCTCCGAGTAGAATGACAACAAATTTGTGAGGCAGGATCGTCCTTGCCTGAATCCGTGCTGACTTTTGATTATAAGATTAAATCTTTCGAAGTGTTCTCTAATCTTATTTGCCAAAATTGACTCTAACATTTTTCCTACTATTGACGTTAGACTTATCGGACGATAATTCGACGCAGCTGATTTATCACCCTTTTTAAAGATGGGCACTACGTTTGCGGTTTTCCACGCCTCTGGAACTTCTCCTGAACTTAAAGAGTCATTAAATAACGTTAAAAGTGGCTGACATAATTCTTCTTTGGTTTCTTTTATAATTTTTGCATATATATCGTCCGGACCTGGCGATTTTTGAGGTTTTAACTTATTAATTTCTTTCAATACGTCCTCCTTACTAATGGTTATTTTACTAAGAATATTTTCCGTATTCTCATGGTAAATATTTGCTGCTTGAGGGACCAGGCTTAGATTTTCCTTGGTGAATACTGATATGAAATAATTATTTAGGATGGAGCACATTTCTTTATCTTCACTGGTAATGTCACCTGATTCTGTTCTGAGTGGTCCTATCCTATCTTTATTTTTCGTTCGGTACATTTGATAAAAACCCTTGGGGTTTTCTTTTGATTCACTGGCAACCTTAATTTCATAACTTCTCTTTGCTTTTCTTATCTCCCTCTTTACTTCTCTATTTAAAATTGTGTACCGGTTACGTAAGTGTTCCTCTCCACGTTTTATTTTTCTATATATTCCTTTCCTTTGGCCTATGAGAGATTTTAATCTGTTGTTTAACCATCTAGGTTCCGAATTATTAGTTCTAAACGGCTTTGCAGGAATATATCTATCTTGGCCTCCGTCTATTATATTTATTAACTCGTTATACTTCTCACTGGTTGAACGTCTGCTTGGTACTGTAGCTGAGTTAATTTCCGTCACCTGGACTACATTCCTATCTACCACCTCCTCCCTCACAGACACCTGACGGACATCCCCAGGTGTTTCCTGCGCCTGATCTATGACCTGGGATTCCACACTGACCTGACATTCCCTCCAATAGCTAATCTCCCTGTGGAATACCGTTCGAAAATAAGCTCTTAAGCCATCGAAATCTCCTAGACGAAAATTAGGAACGGTGGAGGTATTTTCAGTGGAACAGACATCCCAAATAAATTTGAACTTAATTACTTCATGATCGCTATTACCAAGTCGTCCACCAACCTCTATATCGCTAATGATATTTTCTTTATTAGCTAAAACCAAATCTAGTATATTATTACCTCTGGTGGGCTCCCTTATATACTGATAAAGGAAATTATCCTGTACTACCTCTAGAAATTCCTCTGACTCTGCATCTCCTGTCTGAATTCTCCAATCTATCCTTGGCAGATTAAGGTCCCCTACAATTATTACTAAGCTGGACTGTGATGCTTTCCTCATTTCCTCCCAAAGGTATTTACTATCAGCTCTACTTAATTTAGGAGATCTGTAAATTGCTCCTAAGACTAATTTCTCCCTATTGTTACTAATTTCAACCCAGACACTTTCTGTGTCCCTATTTACTTTAATGTCTTCTTTATTATAACAGATTAATGAATCCTTTACATAAATAGCTACCCCTCCCCCTTTCTTCCCTGACGGTTTGACACAAAAATATTATAGCCTTTTATCTGATATTCTGCTAAAAATTCTCGAGTGTCTGTATTCATCCAAGTTTCACTAATAACGGCAATGTCTATTTTCTCTGTACAAATTAAAGCCCTCAGTTCATCCATTTTATTACGTAAACTCCGGCTGTTTGTGTAGTACACTTTCAGATTATTACTAGTAGTTATGCCTCTACCTTGGCATTTGCTGTTATTTATTTTATTACTAACTGGGAAACTCTTTACTTTACTAATATAACAATTTTTTGTACTATCGCTTATCGCCCTTCTATCATCGCTTGTTCTATCATCTATCATCGCCTGCTCAATTTGAGGTGCCTGAGTGGATGTATCTACACTATTGATTGAACTTTTGTTCTTAATTTTGCAAGTATCGATGCATCTATCCAAACATGGTAATAATGATTTCTGAGTGCAGTTGCTGCATCTTCCTGTACACCTACTTCTCAATCTCGAAAAAATCCCTCCAACTCCCTATCTATCATTCCAGCTAAAACAGTAACTCCCTGCCTGCTAAGATGAGTCCCATCCCAACTATACAAGGCACTCCGTCCATAAAACAGGTCCCAGCTGTCTATGAAAGGTATTGCATTATCTTTGCAATACCTTTCAAGGCGGCAATTAAACCCTATTGCCCTGCTCAACCATTCCCTTCCAACCCGCCACCTTGGTAAAACACCAAGCACTACAGGGGTTCCTCCCCTCTCCCTAACCATTTCTAACATCAACTTGTACCTTTTCCACAGTACCTCACTCTTACGGCTACTAATATCATTGCCTCCTACACTGAGGCACACAGTGGGTTTGTCACCACTTTCCTTTACGATATTTGAAATTTTTTCTACCACATTAGCCACCCTGGCCCCTGGAAGACACACATGTTTAGCGAGTGGAGTATACATGGCCCTGTTCAGATATCTCACCTGGGAGTCTCCAACAACAACAACATTTTTCTTACCTTTCTTGTTCTGTTTATACTTACCTGTACTGGAAGTTCTCTCACCGTCCTTCTCCTCTACTTCCCTCTCTGCCTTCCCTTCACATTCGTCCCGTAGCGCGTCGAATGTATTAGTTGTCTTAATTTCCGTTTGCTTTTTAAGGGTGAACTTCGTTGCACCCTTGTTAACTAGTGTCCAACCTTCAGCCTTTTTCTCTTTCTCCTCCAACATCTCCTCCAACAATTCCCTCATCTGTGCCTTCTCCTGCCTGAGAATTTGTACCTCCCGCTTCAGTTCGAGAAGTTCCTCCTTTAATTCAAGGTAGTCCTTTTCAGTACCTGCAGTGGGGACACAGCTCTCTGCCGAGGAAGCCATTACGCACTAGTTCACACAAGGTAGCACACACTATCACGGGTCACTACGGGTCACCACAACTCACACTCTCACGGATCACTAGCACAGCACTATCGCTGATCACTACAACACACTAACACAACCACTATCACAGATCACTAAAGCACACTAGCACAACACTACCACAGGTCTCAGGCACGTCTGAGCTGACTGGCCACACGAGAGGGAGGAGGAAGAGGAAGGGGATCTCAGAGAAGGGGCATTGGAAGGAAAGGCAAAGTAGAGGGGAGAAGACGAAATAGGAAAATCAAGGAGGGGGTTGGAGGGAAGAGGATGAACTCGCACAAAACTGGGTAAAAACCTCGTGGTATGGAAAGGGAGGACAATGAATCCAAACTAATTTCTCTGCCTGAGGTGATTTTCAGTTCTAGCAGTTCTGATCAGTAACTGCGGTTCGCCAAGGTTGATATGATTCCATAAATTTCGTTCTATCCTCACTCGGATATTCTTTCGTTTTAATAACTCATCATCTGGTGAATTCCCCATAAATTGTTCGCTGTTGAGAGGGTATTTTATTCAGGGAATTTCCCATACCCGTCACTTATTTTCCCAAGTATCCTTGTTATTTTTTTTCTTCATGTTTTCGTAGTATACATTGTTTTTCGACGTGATTCGCATTGTTATATTCTCGGATTTTAGTGGCACCCTTTTTTCATATTATTGCTGTATTATTTTCTCATTTTCTCACAGTGTTGCTGTACTATGTTTTCATTTTATAGCAGAGTCATTGTGTCTCATTCACATATTATGCCCAGTATTTCACCAGGTACTGTATGTTTAAATAAGAACATAAGAACATAGGAAGAGAGGATAACTGCAGTAGGCCGTTTGGCCCATGCTAGGCAGCTCCTGTAAGAGTAACTGAACTACTAGAATGAGATAAAGACAGCAAAGAAGAAGGCTCTCTCCCGCCCTCCAAACCCTCCAGCGGAAGCCGGCAGGAAAAAGTAAGAAAGAACAGTCTTTTCAGTCTGTCTTCATACGACAGGTTCCGAACATCATGTATAATTTTTGTCATTCTTCTCTGTACATTTTCTAACGAGTTAATATCCGTTCTATAGTAAGGACACCAAAATATTTCATTCGTCTATTACTCTACTGCCAAACCAGTTTCTACCTATTTCCTTACCGAAACGGAATTTTTCTAGTTTGAAACCATTACTTCTAGTTCTATCCTGTATGCTCACTTTAAGTACCTTGCTAATATCTCCATTATTTATACCCTTCATCCACTTAAGCACCTCAGTTAAGTCTTCCTTTACTCTACGCCTCTCTATTGAGTGCAGACTTAGTTTTTTTTTTTTTTTTTTTTTTTTTTTTAAGTCTGTTCATATGACAGGTTCCGAACATCATGTATAATTTTTGTCATTCTTCTCTGCACATTTTCTAACGAGTCTATATCCATTCTATTGTAAGGACACCAAAACTGTACTGCATAGTCTAAATGTGGCCTTACCAATGCTAGAAAAAGTTGCAGTATTACTTTTAATGACCTATTGCTCACGCTTCTCGAAATAAATGCATGTGTCGTTTCCTGTTTGCTATCACTTTATGCCATTTTCGTGTGTTCGGTGAGTTTAAGTGTGTGTCTTGTAATAATAATGATAACAATGATAATAATGACGATGATGATGAGAGAGGGGTGTGTGAGTTGGGAGCAGGGCAGTGAAATGCCGGGGGACAGGACGACGTAGAGGCGATTTGTTTGTGGCCACCCCAAACGGGATTGAGGCGTCTGGCAATAGATAGATAGATAGATAGATAGATAGATGATGATGATTGATGATAATGATAATAGCAGTAGTAGTGGGAGTAATGATGAAAATAATAATAAAAAACAATAATATTAATAGTAGTAAGTAATAATAATAACAATAATAATAATAATAATAATAAAATGTGTGTGTGTGTGTGTGTGTGCTGGTGAGGGGACAAAGGTGAGAGGGGTCTACATATTTTTTATTTTATTTTATTTATTTTTTTAAGGAACCCAGGGCCACAATTTCTACCAAGGCAACTCCCATGCGTGTCCCTCCCTTCATTCCCAATACCACCGCCCGTCCCCCACTCCTAATCCTCCCCTGGGACAAGCGATTAGCGCCTGGGTGTGAACTGCTGCTTCAAAGTAACGAGGTCCTGAAGCCTGGCGGGAGGGGAAGGGGGAGGGGTGGCGTATGTTTTTGTCGTGTAATTAATTATTTGTTAAGAGTTATAAAGTTGTGTGGACAATACTTTCATGCTAAGGATATTTTTATTATGGTATTACGTTCTAAATGGTTCAGCGATCATTGTTTTTGGAGTCAGTTTTTGTGTCATGTACTCATAAATAATTATCCTCAGACATCCCCAGGTGGCACTATCACTTCACACCCCCACCTTTCTCCTAATTCCCCATCATGGCAAGCAGGCAAAGCATTTAGCACCAGGGCGTGAAGTGGTCACGAAGCACAACACCTGACGCCATATTGATCGCTTGGTATTTTATTTTGGCCAACACTGTATGAGAGTATTTAGTTGGTGGGGGATTCTGTGGCTGTACATAGACGATTTTTTCTTTTTAATACGAACTCTGAACATTTACATTTACCTGAGGGAGATGCATGTGGCTAATACCAATCCTGGCCATTATCTGATGATTTTATTTAATGTAAGTAAATTATTTTTGTTATTCTCGTCTTACTTAATGCTCTTCGTAAAATACTGGTGTTTCTATAGTATGGATAATGTGGCGACATATTTAGTACTCACAGGTTCTTTACTCTAACTTGCTTGTATCCATAACTAAACTAAGAACTTAGATTGTTATTTTGTCGGTTGGATGTCGTAGTGTGGGAAAAGAATGAGACTTACAGAAAAATATACATCTATAAAATTCTGTGCTTTACTGATCCTCCTCTACCGAAAGGCATTAATCTAGGGTCCGTATTCTCGTTGGTAAAGGAAACTCCATAACACCTCTCCCTAAGAGATCATTTTGTTAATTACACTTTCCTGTCCTCCTCTGTTCCATAAATCCTTCCCATATCGCCATACTCTGCATAAGTAACGTAAAAAGGGATATTAACCGGCCACATCCAAAAATAAATCGCTAAGGGAGAGATGTTAGGGTGCTTTCTTAACCCATGAGAATACTTCAGAAGTTGAATAAGTGAATGTTTAAAGTAACGCCAGCATTACCTTAATATATTCAGTCTCGTTACGTCTTATTTACTGTGTTTTTGCTATGTTATTTTATTCAGTTAAGGGGGGACTTCGAGCTGAGAGGGGGAGTTGTAGTCATTAGTAATCCCTTTCAGTACAAGTGGAGTTTCCCAACCGGCATATACTGTAATCGTATAGAGCAGAAAAAAATATTATACAGAAAACGTTATCGTACTGACATAGCAACTACCTAAAGAATTGGCTGTTGAGTTCTTATGACTCACTTTCAGTTGAATTAATCCGTCTAGCGATAGCGGAAATAGGCTTCTTCGATTGTTGGAGCGTCACTGGCACCAGTATTAACATTCTCGGATATGGTTTACTCTCAGATGAAGAAAATAATCGGGCGCCCGCTGGAACCTAATAGAAGAGCTGTCCCGACAAAAAGGGAGCTAATGATGCACTTATCAACACACTCGGCTCGTATGAAGTATTCTCAAGTAAAAAAATCGTCTGGCGTTGGTTAGAATACAAGACTAAAGTTGCCCTCACCATAAGAGGGCTAGTTTTTTCCTATTGTTTATGCTTAGCTCTTCATCCAAATTCCCATTTTTTGAAAACCAGCTAAATCGTCAGCATTATCTGTTCCATGCACGAGTTACCCATTTTATAGATACGTGTATCGGCTCTATTGCTTGGTGGTTTGAATTTTCCCCCACAAATATTTCACTTGTTCTGGCACTGCAGCTGTATACGACCCATCAGGTGGTTAGGAGTTCGTCTGTCACACCTACATTACTAACACATATCCGTACTTTGAATTTCTCCACGTTTCTCTCTCTCTCTCTCTCTCTCTCTCACACACACACACACACACACACACACACACACACACACACACACACACACACATTACTCCAGAGTAATTTTTGTACTTATAATTCACACTTCATCTGAACTCCCTCGCTTTTATTTTAATGTTTTCTCTCGCACTCACATTTAAACGTTTCCTCCCCTACCCATACCAGAGCATTTCCTCCCCCACCTACACGAGCGTCGTCTCCCCCGCTATTACTTGAACGTTTTCTCTCCACCCCGATTTGAATGTATTTTCCCCCACCCACTCTTGAACGTTTTCTCACCACCGATTGCTAAACATTTTCTCCCTTACCCACTCTTAAACATTCCCTCCCTCCAAAATAACTTCATGATTACTCCACATCCACATTCACCAAGCATTGCAACTGGTGATCTGGATGGTAACTAACTAATGCGGGTATTATTCTAGGAAGAGATTGCTTGCTGTAATGCCCCTGGTGCAGTGAATTGGCATAATCTCTAAGCCTTCCTCTTCTCCCCACATTTAGATATTCTGGCTTCCTCTCCACAATCATCACTTCTCATCGCCCCCTTCAGCCCTCACCTCACTCCGCCTCTACAACCATCACCCTAGGATTACCCCAACTCTCTATTCCAAGGTTCCTCAATTATTTTCTTTGAAGGTCCAGTCATTTATCTTCCTTTGTGGCAGAGGTCCGGATGAAAATTCTTGTATTTAATATCACTAATGGAATACAACATATGTTGATATAATGGGACTGTGCGGAAAGCTAATACCCTGACCAAATTAAAATAAGGTTTAAAGTACCGTAGATATTCTTTTCTCCTGTTGGTAAGGTGATTAAGTGAAACAAAAGAATCTACTCGCCACACTCCCTACTTCTCAAAAAAACAAACTGAAACTCTTCTATTGAACAAATTACTATTGCCTTCCTTACATAAGCAGTCACTTTTAACTTTAACCACCACTTTAGCACCGTCAGTATCCCTCTGTCATCTCATCATTTGAACAGGCTAACGGCAACAGTCTGTGGGTGCGTGCAGTGCAGCTTGTTAAATACTGTATTCTTGCGGCGAGGAATCCTGTTCTCTTGTTACCAATTTTTAATGCTGACGAGATAACATTGATAATATCTGTCTATCTCAACTCGTTTCAGGCCATGGACCACCAAACCAATTAAAAAAAATATCGTGGACCATTTCATTTTTGAGTACCGGTAATGATAAATAAAGCATAGACAACAAACATTTTTGGTTAGAAATATATTCCTAACAAACATAATTTCGAGAAATGATATAAAATAGTAGACAGCTGGCATTTTGGTCTGAAATATATTTCTTCCAAACATAATTTCCAGGAAATACATGAATACTTCTCTAACATTTTGCTGTGAAATTTATTTCTAACAAACAGAATTTTGAAATTATGTAGGAGTATACAACCAACATTTTTCTTTGCAACCAGACTTATGGATTCTCTTCTCACTGACAAGCTTTTTAATGTTAGGAGTGGTACTTGGTAATGCACAATGAATATAGCTTTCCACTGCAAGCCGATTCCTCTGTTTGGACTTAATGTGCAACAAACATGAAAATCTGCTCTCACACATGGAAGTTGATGCAAATGGCAGAAGACATCTGACTGCATGTGTTGACAGATCTGGGTAAGTCATCAGTCATACTGGAATAATCAATAGTAATAATACAATAAAATCAATGGCCAATTATTTATTTTGATAAAATTTTTCGTACTAAATTTTCAATAAATTAAAAAACATATGCACCAATCTTCAGTTTATTACCAAATATAGTGAACGTCCTGTGGACCACCCAAAAAAGTCACCATGGACCACCAGTGGTCCATGGACCACCAGTTAAGAAACTGTTTCCCCCAAGGAAAGGGAGGTAGCCGAGACAGGACGACACACTCCCAATTTACTCATCCACTCAAACACATTCATTCGCATCTTAGCCCCAAGGGGAGAAGGGACAGATCCTCACCGCACCACACCGCGTGAGGGTCAACTGCTATTTAGAAATATGAAACTCTCGTTACTATGAGTGATGTGAGCATCTAGAATAGCTGGAAAAAATAGTGGCCTCCTTGTTAATCATCAGTCTCACTAGTCTGCAATACAGCCACGAAATGGATAGGTTTCTGCTACTCCAGCAGCTAAACATAATTTATGATGGTATGGAGGTGAAGTGAAATTAATTTGAGCCATACCCTGGGAGAAATTCATCCAAGGATGTTAAGTACTGCGACTCTTTAATTTGAGGGGGATACTGAATATTCAGTGATGGAAGTCGCTGGGGATCATACCAAAGCTCGTCTGGGACCGGATTCGCCCAGCGGCCCGCCGTTTGAGTATCACTGCTCCATCCTATAACCACATACCCACTCCAGTACTTTTACTTATTCCCTCTTCCCACCACCACCACCTCCTATCCAACCTCTCATTCTTTCTCATCTCCCCTTCCCCCCATCCCTATTTCGACCTGCGCTTGTGCACATAAAATTGCCTCTCCCGCGTCTCAGTTTCCTCCTTTGGTTAATATTCTTATACTGAGAGATACTCGGTATATTTCTCTGCTCACTGATGATTCTCTTTGTTTTGATGCGTCAGGAAGGAAAGTGACGGACATTCCCTACCTACTCATGTACAATCCTTCTCTCATCCCACATTTGGACACTTTTGTATCGATCCCCACTCTCCCTTCTACTAGCATAGCCATATTCACATCCTCTGCATCCTTACACCCTTTCATACTCCTTCATCTCTCCATTCTGTGTTAATCTTCGTTCCCCACCGACACTTGTTCAGTCCCTGCTTCCTCCTCTTCCATCCCTCATTTAAGCATCCTTAACTATTTTCTACCAACACCCACATCTCCATTAATTTAATCTTTCAGTCAAACCAATCACTCACATCTACACACCTTCCACTATTAAGCTTCTCTATTCCATGCCGCTCCTTCATCATTCACGACTGACAACCGTTCTCGTTACACATCTTCAAATCCCACGCCTCAAAACTCCCTCTGAATGACCTCCTCTCTCACCACCACCATCCACCTTCATATCGCTCGTAATTTTAAAGTCGTTAGGACGGAATAGCGATTTATTTAAAAATCTGTACAGTTTACTGGAAAATGTTTTTGAAAAGAGATAAGAATTAGTGTGGGATGTTGAAGGAATGAAATTAGAATGTAAACTAAAGGTCCCAACCACAAAACATCAAAGAAGACACACGGTAATAAAAACATCCGCTCGTCCTAAAAAAAAAAAAAAGAAAGAAAAAAAAAAAGAAACGTTTTCCAACGACTACAGACAAAATGCAGAAAAGTGTGAAGGGAAAATATTTGCGGAGAGATATACTTAGAGGAAAAAGAACATTAGTTACACGCGCGCACACACACACACACACACACACACACACACACCAA